>NC_056745.1:692335033-692635033 GCF_019279795.1 Protopterus annectens
ACCAACATGATGTTCCTAGATATCGAAGTGTGTTTCCATGCAATTGGTTATGGGACTGTTGCCACAGCTGTTCCACATGCAACCAGCCAGGGGAGGGCTGCAATTCATGCAGAGGTCAGCAGCTGATCATGAGCATCACTTAAAATACACATGCTTCTGCCTAAGTAAAGCTGGTGTAGGTCTCCACATCCGCCAGAGATGGAGTGGGAGAGGCAGACAGAGGCAAAGACATGCAGGGAGGGGTGGTAGAGTAAAACTGCAACTTGTTTGTGTCACACACCTACCACCACAGGGTATCAAACCCCTGTCTACTATGTACTGCATTCACAATTCGATGCAATTATTGGATGCGCCACATGGGTTATCTGTTGTGGAGCCCTCAGAACATATCTGTGATGGTGCATGACATCTGCAACAGGGATACGGTAGCTATATGGTAGGTGACGTACATGTGCCTGTCAGTATGAAAAGGTGCCAGCGTCAACACAGCCACACACTCACAGGGACATGCACACATTGACACTCTTGGCAGAGCCAGGGGTACAGCACATCAATAGCGGGATTGCCACAACACATCACTGTGCAGGTATGACATGCACCATATGGGTCATATGGAGGTGGTATGGGCAAAGGGGATGAGGAGGTGTCTGACATCTGACAGCATGCTTCTGTATGTGCATGGGGGTTGTAGTGAGTGTTGCTGTGAACATAAGCACCATACAACACATAGACAAACACACAGGGTGCCAGTACTGACATGCATGTGTGCATGTCTGCATGGGTGTGTGGTGTTCGACTGTGGCAGCAGGCAATACAAGGGTAGGCGATGGGTATACCTTGGCATCAGGCCATATGACAATGGTCTACATTGTATCTCAGGGTTGTAGTTTCCGCACTTGCCCACACAGGTGGGTATTGTATCCCCCATCCAGTCACCTGGGTGACTATTGTGTATGACCAGTGCTGTGCTTCGCTTGCCATGTATGTGTTCCTTACCCCATGACATGGACAGTGTCTGGGATGTGCACACCTCCCACATGCATGTACAGTGACATGTGGATCTGTACCTGGGGTGTCTGTCCCATATTGTGCACACAGATTACCATCATATGTCCCTGTGGCAGGGACTGGTAATGGGCAGCATGTTTACCTGCACCTACATTTATGGCATGCTAACAGCATTCCCTGGTGTCAGTGGCAACTGTCCATACAGGGCATGCTGTCAGGCATGGTATGTCTGTTGTGGGACACATGTGATGGTACCACAGGTGGTGCAGGTGTCCATTGGGGAACATGGGGGAGGTGCACTGTCAGCATGTGCATGCATATTGGACAGATGGACAAGGGACCTGCCTTCGGTAGCCCACTGCTATCACTCCACGGTTAATATCAGTGGCCAATATGCAGTTTACTACCCACATACTGGCTGTTGCCTAGGCAAGTGTGTGCGTATGAGACGTGTTGAGAGTGTGTTCTGGATAATATTGTGGTTGCTAAATGTGATTGCCTGGCCTTGATGTCACATGTATGGGTATGGCTTTGCAGACCAGCCGCTCAGCTATTTCACATCTGTTATCTCTGTATGGTGGACATTGTGCTATATAGTAGGGCCGCCATATAATACTTATGCAAAACCTGCTCCACATTGGTCACAGGTGTCACACACTCACAACCACCTCTACACAGGATATGAACACACACGCACAACTGTCATGTCTGGGAGTAGAACCCTTGCCTAACTAGTTTATTACACCTCAGTACTACGCAGTCATAGTATGTGCCATGTACATTACTGAAGTACTCCTTCCCCAAGGGCATATTCCACAATGAATGACATCAGCAGGCTTGCCAAAGTAGGCCATTTGAAATGTACTGTGGTGACTACCCTAAAATGCATTGCTCCCTACACAGACAGTGAGACACACACAAAACATCCATGACCAACATGTGTGGGCATAGAACCCCTGACAGAGGTCTATACCACATTACAGCATGGAGCTGTTATAGGACGCACCATGGAGATTACAAGGGAACTCCTTCCCCAAAGCTGTATTTCAGAAAGAATGATATCAGCTGGATTGCCAAAATGAGACATGTGAAATGTGAAATGTAGTGCGTGTGACTAGCCTATAATGCATTACTCCGTATACAGACATGGACACACAAAACATCCAGAACAGCCATGGGTGAGGATGGAACCCTGCCACAGTTCTAAATCACACTGCAGCGGTACGCAGTTACAGGACGCACTACAGTGATTATTGGGTTGCTACCTTCCAGAGGTGTATTCCTAGGTGGGTGACATCAGCAGGCTTGCCAAAGTCGAGTATAGGAATTGAAATTCATGTGGCTACACTAAAATGCATTGCTCTCTACACAGACAGGCACACACACAGTTGCCACGTCTGGGGTTGGAACACCTACCTAGCTAGGTTGTCACTCTACAGAAGTATGCAGTTACAGGATGTGCTACAGTGATTACTGGGCTGCAACCTTCCTGGAGGTGTATTTCTAGGTGGGTGACATCAGCAACCTTGCCAAAGTCAAGTATAGGAATTGTAATCCATGTGGCTACACTAAAATGCAGTGCTGTCTACACAGACACACAGTTGCCACGTCTGAGGTTAGAACACCTCCCTAACTACTTTGTCACTCTACAGCAGTACACAGTTATGGGACGCACTATGGTGATTAGTGGGCTACAACCTTCCCAGAGGTCTATTTCTAGGTGGTTGACATCAGCAGGCTTGCCAAAGTCGAGTACAGGAATTGCAATTCGTGTGGCTACACTAAAATGCATTGCTTTCTACACAGACAGACACGCGCACACACATAGTTGCCACATCTGCGGTTAGAATATCTACCTAGCTACTTTATCACTCTACAGCAGTACACAGCTATGGGATGCTCTACGGTCATTACTGGGCTGCAATCTTCCCGGAGGTGTATTTCTAGGTGGGTGACATCAGCAGGCTTGCCAAAGTTGAGTATAGGAATTGTAATTCATGTGGCTACACTAAAATGCACTGCTGTCTACACAGTCAGAGGCAGACACACAAACACACACACACACACACACTTGTCATGTATGGGGTTAGAACACCTACTTACCTACTTTATCACTGTACAGCAGTACGCAGTTACGGGATACACTACAGTGATTACAGAGCTGCAACCTTCCTGGAGGTGTATTTCTAGGTGGGTGACATCAGCAGGCTTGCCAACGTCAAGTATAGGAATTGTAATCCATGTGGCTACACTAAAATGCATTGCTCTCTACACAGACAGACACACACACAGTTGCCACATCTGGGGTTAGAACACCTACCTAGCTACTTTATCACTCTACAGCAGTATGCAGTTGTGGGACACGCTGCAGTGATTACCAGGCTACAAACATCCTGGAGGTGTATTTCTAGGTGGGTGACATCAGCAACCTTGCCAAAGTTGAGTATGGGAGTTGTAAGGAGTGTGGCTACCATAAAAAGCATTGCACTCTATGCAAACAGACATGCACAATAACACACATGCACACACACACACACACACACACACACACACACACACACACACACGCCACATCTGGGGTTAGAACACCTATCTAGCTACTTTATCACACTACAGCAGTACGCAGTTACAGGACACGCTATGGAGGTTACTGGGCTACACTTTTCCCAAGGGTGTATTTCAAAGTGGATGACCTCAGTGGGTTTATCATAGTAGGGGAGGGCAGCATGTGTGCATGGGCCATAACCCATTCATCTAGAGGTTGACACACCACATGCGGGCACACGCAGGTTTATATTCCACAGGTACGTGTATACAGCTGCTAGATGACTACTTCCTTGTACAGTCATGTTGCACAGCTAGCACTTGCATCACATAGTCCGTAATGCTGACAGATACCGGTGGCTACTGTCTACATTGAGTGACATGTGAGCATCATGTGGTTGTAGTAATTTGGCTGTGTGCAGGGTGGGACAAGCCTCATAATGGTTGGCTCCTTGTCACAATCACTCTCTCCCAGACATCTATGTACATGTACATTTGGCTTATTATAGTGTATTTTCCTTGGATATATGCATGTATTCCTATCCACTGTGTGTGAAAAGCATGGGTGGTGCATACTGAGGAGTGTCTGCACTTGCATTTGCGACTGCCAGATATGTCTGGTCCACTGTTGTTTGCAGACATGGGCTTCTTTTGATTACGTGTGTGAGCATGCATAGTATGACCTTTCAGTATGTTGTTGACTGACTTTGCCTTCATTTCTCTGTGTGTGAGCATGCCCAGTATGCCCTTCTGTATAGAATTTGTGGACCAATACTAGGTAGTTTGTACTCCAGTGCAGACCTTTGTGTTGTACACCTACAGGTAGCAAGGTGTTTCTGCTGGGTATCCATTGATCATTTGGCATTATGGGGACAAACTGTGCAGGGGATAGTATGTACTGTACGTGATTGTGTCTGTGCTGCTTCAGACACATGGTATAGCTGTTAGCAGAGATTCAGACATGTGTACTGTTATACACAGTGATGCTGTCTGTCTCCATGTACTGCCAGGTGGACATTCTTGCTCACAGTGCTGTCTTGGGGGACAACAGTGATTGCAGCTGTGTCCGGTATTGTGGGCAAACACCTACGTATTCATGGTAAGTTATGCCATTCTGGAGGTGGAGCTGCAGACACCTGCTACTGGGTCTGTGTATCTGGTTCAGCACCTTGGTAGAGTGCTGGTGGGGGGATCCCATATTGTACACCCATTGACAATACAGTCTGGGCTTATCTTGCTGTGGCAATGCCTCACAGCTGTACAGATTCACAGAGGTTACCCAGAGGCAGGGGCCATGGGTCAGGATATTAACCCTATTGTGGTGTACTGTCTGGTGTGTAGCCACCCATTTATGTGTTTCCAGCCAGGGATAATGTGGGCACACAGCTTGGTGTCAGACCCTGCACATTACATGCTACCCATGCACTCACCCCCCCGTCTGTTATTCTAACCTCTTCCAGACATTATGCATACATTCTCTCATACTTTCCCTAAGGGTATCACCCCATCACAGGTGTGTGTTAATGTTGGTCCACAGTTCATGCAGTGGGACATGGTGGACATGTTACTGTGGTTCGTCCACATGGCCTTGCATATGGCTTATGTGGAGTGTGTTATATTGTTATTTGGGTGTCCATGACTTCACATGCATTGGCAGTATGTGTGAGACACAGGACTTTGGCAGAGGCCTGTGGGGCATTAGGTGTTGCTGCAGGCCACATGTGGCAGGCCATTGTATTCTATCAGGCCTACAGTCGCAGACCACCAGGCAGCATATTCCCTGGGGTGACAGGGTAGGTGTGATAGGTGTTCATGCAACTTCCTTCTATTAGTCTTGATCAGGTGGTATGGATGCTGGTAGGGTGCCACGTACAGCTAGGGACACAACTGCATGGGACACCTGCACTGCATGCTGCATTCTTTCCACTATTGCCATGTACAGGAGGGATCATACTGTACCCATTCCCCACAGCAGGGATATGGCCAGAGAGTTACCTGTGGGTGGTGTTTGCATGAGTTGGGTGCATGTGTGCTATGGACAGTACTTGCATCCGACACACAGATATGCATGGGGCATTCCTGGTATGCTGGCATGTGCAGGTACACCAGCTGTTTCCCAGTACATCAGTCCTACCTCCTTTGTGATCAACAGGTGTTCGGCTAGACATCACCAGTATGCCCTACTACAGGACCAGCTGCTGTGATGCATACCTGTATGTACAATTCCAAGGGTGTCTCCATGTCACAGTGATACAATGTACCTGTGTACTGCTTTTATATCTAGCCCAACAGCCATGCCGTGTCAGTCTTTCAGATGGTGACACATATTACCACCATACATTTACATTGGCTTACTGCTAGCAGTTGGTATACTGGTGGGGATTGTTCTTGGCACTGCAGTTGTGATGGCTTGCCCCTGTCATCAGCAGTACTGGGCTATGGCCACCAGGTCTTACCTCAACATGCATACATACTGACCATTCTCACACAATATGGTGGGATGCACATCATCCTACCACACACAGACCTGCTTATTTTGCACATGCTACAACCTATCCTGCTACCTTGGGCACCTCTGGGTATCTCTGCTCCACTCATATTATACCTACTCATGCATGTTACTACATTTCTACACAGGACTGGGGGGCAAACCTGACTGTTATTACATTTCTATGCTGGAGTGGGGGTAGGGGCACACTTGACTGTTTCTACATGTCTACATGGGAGTGGGGGACACACCTGTCTGTCATTACATTGTTATGTAGGATGGGGGGCACAAGTGACACTTGTACACATTTGCTATGACTGTACTGGTATGTCATGTACTCCATTTAATTCTGTATTGCTAACTATCATGCTGTCTAGAGGCACACCAGTGTACTATAGATTGTGGCTTTGGTTGCCCTACATATTATTGTCTGACATCTACCCATCAGAACTGACATCCCACTGCCTGCCCTGCTGTGGTCTGTCTGTGTAGGCCTGGGGATGGGGTTAACCCTAGCCATCATTCTGGGGCCATGGCATAGGCCCTGTTTGGGTTTGTGTCCACCTGTCCTGCTGATTGCGGTTGTTGTTGGGTATGTGAACCGTCCTGACTGGCATGTGCGGGTCATATGGATACACATTTAGCACAGCATATTTCCTGCAGTTGCTTCTGTCTCCCTGTGTAGTACTGGCTACTATGGTGACTCCAGTATGTGTTTCACATGTCAGGGTGGCACTATGGGTGTCCACTGCCTGCTGCCGTAACATTCAGCCACCCAATTCCCTTGCATGCTCACATCCATACCATAGCTACAGGTGACTACACATTCTACTCCATTTGGCAATTGGTAGGTTGATTGACTTACCTTGTGGGTGTGCCAGACTTGCGGATGGTGCTGGAGGGCTGCCTATGTTGGATGCTCATAGTACACTCCCTATACATGGCTGAGTGTAGGTGGTGTCAGGTTTGGCATCCCTTTTACTGTATGTGTGAGTTAGAGAGAGGTGTCATTCCCTGGGACCCTAGTGTGTCAGTGCATCTGCTATGCATTGCCTCTTTACCAAGGCCAGGGCATACTGGGCATGCTTAATTCTGCCTACTGGGGAAGGCTCAGGTTCTTCCTCATCCAGGTCACTCTGTGCCTGTGCAGGCCTTGGTATTGGTGGGGGGCGGTGTGGCCCTGCCCCACGCTGTTCCTGCTGCAGCTGTTTCTACAGGATTATATTGTGTAACATCGCACATGCCATAACAATTTGGGTACATGTAGCTGGTGCATACTGCAAGGTACCACCGGATGTGTCCAGACAACAGAACAGTGACCTGAGCATCCCGAACACACGCTCTATTGTAGGTCTGGCCTGTACGTGTGCCTCATTATGGCAGTGTTGTTCAGGTGTGTGTGCATTTCTGATGGGTGTCATCAGCCATGGCTCCAGTGTGTACCCAGCATCCCCCACTAGGTGACTGTAGGGCATGTCCCCATTGGCAAATCTCTGGTACATCTGCATCAGATGCCATATGTGGGAATCATCATAGCTTCCAGGTTAGCCAACACACACTTTCATTATAATGCCCTGGGCATCCCATACAACCTGGCAGTTGATGGAGGGGATGCCCCTGTGGTTGATGTAGGCCCTACCCTGATCACCAGGTGGTGCTTTGATGCATATGTGCATGCAGTCTATAGCACCCACTACCCCAGGGTATTCTGCTATTTGGTGGAAGAGACGCATATTGCCAGTCAACACCTCACAAGTGTTGAGGAAATATACCTGCTCATTAGCATGTGCTGACACGGCATCCAGGAACTGGTGAAATACTATGGATGCTGATGCCTGTGAGATCCCCATGTTATCCCCAGTTGTGCTTTGGGAGGTACCTGTGGCTAGTATACCTTGGATTACACATACCTTGGTATCCACTAGGATGGGTTCCCCTCGTTCAGTTTGGTGTGTCAGTTGTGGCCGGCACAGCTCAACTACATGCTGTAGGAGGTCTCTGTCCACCCTATAGCACTCCACTATCTCCAGTTCATGTAGCCACTGGTAGGTTACCCTGGGTCTGTGAACTCTTCTCCGCCTCCTCACTGTGAGTTGTTAGGCAGCATGCACATCCTCACCACCCTCAGCCTCTTGCACATGTTGTTCTATACTGCCTGCTGCAGCCCTTCTCATTTTGTAGGTCTGTTTGTTAAAATTTCCCCACTTGTATACACCGGTGGTGTAGAGTGTGGGAAACAGCAGTGGGGAAAGTGTTTGCTTAGTTTATAGTAGTTTTCTGGGCTGGACTGTGCTGCCGCCTGAGTAATTGGCTGCTTCTGATACATTTCACCTGCCAGATATGCTAGTTCTCCTTGATTACCTTCCTACTGCTGATTTCCCTTCCCATTGCCCTTATGTTTGGACCCGGGGCCATGCTGCACAGAGTACTTGGAGGTGCACACTGCTGCTGTTTCTTGGTTTTGCTTCTTTTTTCTTCCTGTAAATCCCTGTGTGCAGCATGCACACCCACTTACAGTTTGTAAAGAGTGCTGGGCAGGTTTAGACATACCCCCTAACTTGGCTGTGCTAAGCTGGGAGCATACCCAAGCCACAGGGCTCCAATCCGCTTACAGTATGCCTGACACACCCACCCATGATGTCACCTACCTCCTAGTCTTGCACTCAGCTATTCATACTCTTACCCTGTTGGGACCTGCCTCACATGCTGAGGAAAACCGGGATTCACTATTCTTCCCCTCATTTGCATAGGATTGCTTGCTAATGCATAGTTACATATGTCACAATGTGCCTCCCCCCTTAGCAACCACTATTCACTAGCCAGGTTGTCTTTTGCCTGCCATTGACTTGTATGGCGTAATACTGACTTTAGTTAGACTGCTTTTTTAGGTTTATTTTCTTATCTCCCCAATGATCCCGTTTACGTGCCACTGCCCTATGCTTCACCAGCCGTGGTCGGCGGACATATAATATTGTATTTTGTACATTTTGCATTGTTTGCAATGCCAATGACCTTATACTTGGCCATTGGCATGCTTCCTCAATGATATGCAGCCTTTATTTGGAGCTGTCATGTCCCCGTTTTGGATTTTTCAGTACCGTACTCGGTTACTAACCGAGTACATTTCTGCATATTAAGCTAGTCCTGCACGCCCTGATTCCTGCTTCCTGGATGGCAGATTTACCTCATTTGCATGGTTTTCACCTGCAAATGGGGTAATTTGCATACAGGGGCTGGGAATGTGCAGCACTAGTGCTAGAGCTCTCACTCATGTCAAACGGCCATGTATGTGGATCGCTCGGCCACCATATTGGCAAAATTACCTCTTACACTAATCATGCACACCGTGCAAGCTTTTGAGAATCCAGGGGATCTTGTTCTTATGGAAATATATCCCCCTGATGTTGTATGCCTAGAGCCTGATGTTAAATATGTTTTTGATTTTTTGGACTCAAACGATTTCTCTTTCAAAACTTTCAATATTCCATCTGCAGTTTTCTACTAAACCACCTCACTCCAGTTAAGTTTTACACAGTGACTGTTTTGCTTCCATATAATCTGTAATTAACCTTCTGTGCATTGGCTTAATTTTCAGTTTGGCAGAATTATCTAGCAACAAATTAACCTTTATAACCCCATGATCACTGCACATCAGTGGTGGTAAAACTTGACTTGAAGTTACAGTAATTTCTTTGGGAACACATCTGGTATGTTCTGTCCCCTGGTAGTTTTTTTTTTTTTTTACAATCTGAAGCAATTGTTGATCCTGAATATACATTGTGAATAATTTCTTACAAATGTTGTTGAATCAATATTATTCCATTCTGTTTCTGGTAAATTTAAGTCCTCAGCTAATATTATTCTTCCCTCCTGTGTTTCATATAAGAAATGTATGAATTCCTTTAGATCATCAGCACTTCACCTTGATGGTCTATGCACTCCAACAATTGTTATATGTCACAGGGTTGTCTTTATTGTCACAGTTACACAGTCTATAGTATTAGTATTATCACTGAACATGTAATAATCAAAGGTCTCATAGCTATCTTTAACCCTTATCATAACACCTCCACCTGATTTGTTAGAATATAGTAAGAACATTTATACCCTGACAAAACTGGTTTACAGTCATTGTTCTTTAACCATGTAATGTTTGTAAATGTATACAAGAAAGTGATTATATCACAACTGATAATTCAATAAAGGTGTTAAAAAACATAAAACACTGAGCAGAATAAATAAGGAATACATCTCCACAGAATATAAAGAGATAATAATTCCAGGGGAAGTGGGACTGTGTGTTTTTTCAGATCATGACTTCTTAAAAAACAAATCTGAATTTTGGAGAAAACACAGGTGGAAATACATTAGCACTTTTCCATCTATAGTCTACACCAAGGGCTGGAGAGTATGGCAAAAAGCAAATGTTAATAACTGGGAACAGTTGAAAACAAAGATAACATGGGAAATAGAACAGTTAGAAAAATACCCATAAACAAAGAGAAAGAGAGACATATAGTTAGTTAACTAATCAAGTCAGGGAAATGCAATTAAGAGAGAGTCATCTTGAATAAGAGGATAAAAGAAAATAGTGAGAGATAAAACAGCAAATGCAAGTGTATGAATACAATACATTTTAATGCAAAAACACACCATGCAAAATATATATTTTTGAAACATCTGAAAAGCATGCAGAGCATTAGCCAAGTACTTGAAGCAACAAGAATATGAGAGAGGAATGTAATAGTTACAAACCCAGTAACCAGAGAGATATTTGTTCAGCAATATCAAACAGCAAATGTCCTGAAAACCTACTCTAAGGGGCTATACCAGGCAGAAATCAATCAATGCAGTTTATAACAGAAAGAAATAAAATACGTGAGCCATATAACATATGAAAAAATAAGAACCGAGTGAGGTGAAAGACAATCCAATGAAAAATGCCTGGGCCAGACTGGTTTCCTATTGAGGTCTGGAAACTGAAGGAAGACAAGATCATTCAAAATTATTCAAATCTGGGAAGAATTATTCAATAAGATAATGAGGAGTGGGACAGTACTGCATTCATAGGGGAAAAAAAACTATTATTTCACAATATACAAAGAAGGCAACAACTGTAAGTATCCAACCTCATAAAAACCCAAGTCAATACTCAGACATGATTATAAGACATTTATAGCTCTTTCAGATGCTAATCTCAACAAAATATTGCCACAATTGATATCATCAGATTGAACAGACTCTACTGAAGGCAGATGCACAGTAGATAATCTGATTCAAGCACTACAAATTATAAAACAGACAAATGAAGATAACCAACCAGTAGTCCTAGTATGCTAAGATGTTTAAAAGGCTTTCACCAGGGTAGAATTGCCATAGCTATTTAAAATCTATTAAAAATCTTACAACTAATGGGATTTTCACCAGAGTTTGTTAGGTTGATAAAGGGAATATATTTGGATGTAGAAACCAAGGTAAAATTTAGAGGAGGGCAGTCAGCTCCTATTACAATTTCCAGAGGAATGAGGGAAGGATGCCCACTAATCCCTTGCTGTTTGCTTTATACTTACAACAACTGGCAGAAATCAAAGGATATCACTAGGGAAATTCAGAATTAAAAACATTTGCAGATGATGTAATATTGACAATGATTATTCAGAAAACAGATATGTGAAGACTAAAACAAAGCTTGCAGAACTTTGGACAAATATCAGAATACAAAAAGTCCTAGAAAACTCCCAAGTGTTAGGCATGAATATTGTAGAACAGAAATCACTGAAAAGAATTATCCAAGTATGTGGGGAGATGAGGAGATAAAATACCTAGGAGTATGGTTAATTAAAACCCAGAAAGGCTTCAAGGACAAGCAACTATTATAAAATATTAACAAAAATACAGAGAAGCCTTCAATGGTGGAATCAACTGAACCTGGAAATGGATCAAATGATTATGGTTCTACATTGACATGTCTTATTACACCTATCATACCTAGGCTAAGCCTTTTACCACCCTATGCCAGAGTTAGAGATCAGAATGATAGAAGGATGGATGAAAAATTATATTTAGAAGGGAGGCAAGCCGAGGGTAGTATGGAAAATATTAATATTACCAAAAAACTGAGAGGACTGTCAGTCCCAGATATAAGGCAATACAATACAATAAAGCCGATATAAGACAATACAATACAACAAAGCCTTCTCCATCATACCTCTCAACCTGGAAACATCAAAAATCTGGACAAGGCCCATGAAAAATAGGTACAAATCTGTACGCTGATTAACGTAAAATTTGCATACATAATTATGCAACCCCACCCACTCCAATGGAATTGTGGGATACCAACTTTCAAACACAAACTGAAGAACAGGCAACCAAAATATGGCACCAGAGTCCCCCTGCAACCATTCTAATGTCCCATTACCCGGCTAATTCACCCAATTTACCTTAAACAATAATGTGTGCATACTGCTTTACTTCTACAATGATTATTTGGATTTTATTTTTACATTTTATAGCACAATGCACAAACACTAATAGATATCTGGTAAACAAAGCAATACTGTCTCACAATGAAAATCTCTGCCCTTGAAACTCATATTCATTGAAACAGCATTGAAACCCACACCACATCCAAAGAAAATGCATCTGTCCAGTGGTGGATAAAGATTACCTTTGGGCTGTTTTCAAATCATAGGCCCCTTGCACACAAAACAAAAAACATACATGCATTCTTTGATACACCTTCCTGATTTTATTAAATTATATTCCTGTACAGCACACTTGTTAGACCTAAGTTAGAGAGCATTTTAAATTTATTGTGTGAACATTTTTCCAGTAGGCAATGAAACAAAATGCAGGAACCAATAATGACAAAACTGCTGGCAATGAAACAAAATGCATGAACCAATAATGACAAAACTGTCCAGTTCAGAACATTTCCATCATAAAAGTCTACTTACACACACACACACACACACACACACACACACACACACACACACACACACACACACACACACATGCGCACACACACACAAAAGTACACAAGATAAAAAAAGGATCAATGCTAAATAAATTTCTTTCTTTCCATGTACTCTCAGCAGCTTGTCAGGAAGCACATTAACCTATATAATTTAGTTTTCATTTTATGTACCTCTACACTAGTCTGCATACTTTATCAATTCCAATTATTACACAGTTTCCTTACAAAGAACATTATTCACTGTAAATACTTTCTTTCCTGTGCAAAACATCCCTGATTTTCTATCATAATGCACACTATTTTTGCACAGAGGTTTCATTCACATGGATTAAATACTGAAAATTTATTTTTTAACTGCTACAAACAATCCAAACAGCAGTACATACCTCCTATACCTCAATAACTGTTTCTAAATCTATTTCATACAGAAAATACTCCAAAACCTGCTTCTCTATCACTTCCCTAAATTACTGGAGTATTATCTGGAAAACCTAATAATAACTCAAGCAGCAGTCATTTCATGGGCTCATAGGCTCATAGGTAGGTACTAGGCTATTGTCCCTGGGGTCTATATAAGCCTAGCCAAAAGGTTCCCCTGGCTTTCGCCACCCCAAAAAATTATTTTCCTGTGCCCTTGTCAAGCAGTGCCACAGAAGCGATCCCTGTGGTGAATTTTCTATTTCCCATCCAGTCGTCAAGATTTTTCTTAAAGAGGGTCACTGTTTTTTCTTGGTGTCTCTAACTTGCTTGATAAAGTCATTAATACCATCTCCAAAAAGCTGATCACCCTTAAAAGGAAGATTCAGCATGTGTTTTTTCAACCCTGTGGTTCTTTCTAAGTTGCATAACCATAATGCCCTCCTAGCTGTGGTCTGAGCAACTGAAGCAAATACTGCTGCCTTCACAATATTGTGTGTAGCATCAGATAGAAACTTGGCACAAGACTGAAGCAAAGGCAAACTTTTATGCTCTTTTAAATCTTCAAGCAAAGCTTGAGAAAACTGGTCTAACCAAGACATGAGTGCCTGAGCAACATAAGATCATGCAGCAGAAGCAGCTGTAATGATTTGCCCAAATACAGTAAAAGCACTCTGAGAAGCATAATCAATTCTATGTTCCACACCATCTTTAGGAACAATCTTTCCCTGTTGAGTTACTACACTGCACTTTACAAAGTCATCAACCACCGAATCAACAGTAGGAGAAACACCCCATGTCTTTGTCCAATCTCTAGGGAAAGGATACAGTTTCTTGCGATGACCAGACATAGACCGCTTCTTACCCGCATTTCTCCATTCATTCTTAATGAGCGACTCAAACTCTTCAACTGGGGAAAAATCAACCCAAGTTGGTATTTTTTCAGAAGCATTAGCATCATCTGGTTTTACCTGAGGTTTGACAGCAGTCAAGTTTAATACTTGACAAACACCATCAATAAGCAGCCTTGTTCGTATTAAACAAAAATCTATCACGAGGCATTATTTCCAAACCAACGTCTGTGCCAATGTTGGTGCCTTTACCTTTTTTGCGCCCCTTCCTACCCTGCATCTTTTGTTTATTTGAACTTTCCTCATCCATTTCCTGGGCCTCTGTCTCTGCTGCTCCTACTTCTACTTCCATAGCAGACTCCTGTCCTAACTGTTCTTCAGCAGTGTCCCCCTCAAGTGGGATTGTATCCCCTGACTGTGCATCTTCCTCTACAGACTTCAACCCAACATCTCCCTCATGGGTCGAATCTGCTATCATAATCCCCTAATAATAAAACAAAACACAAAAATCAATTAATACAACCTACAATCAAACCTGATACCGGAGTGAAGAGCAAAATAATTTGTAACAATAACTAAACAACCAATATGCTAACTACGGTAATGACATCAAATCAGCAAGCGCGTGCTCTCTGTGCCAGAAAGTAAAGCATTCACTAAATACAACAACCCAATAAGTGCATGTCCGATTTAGAGAGATCTATTCTATACATTAGTAGAGCACATTACCTAATAAAACTAGATAATAGTAATTAAGAACTGTTCACACAATGGAGCTAAACGGTTCCTCCATACAGAAAAGCAAATTTACAAAGCGTCCACTAGAAAACCATCCAGAATTTACACAGAACTTTCAAAAATCCTAGACACCACGTGTTATAATCTTAGAGTCTTCAGATTTTAAGGAACCATAATGAGATCAATGACCGACTGTAGACAAAACACAATCACAAACTCAGCTATTCCAACATGGAATGAGATTCCTGGTTCACATGGTCCTCTGTAATACACAACTTACGACAGCATTCACTCACACACACTCTTCCGATCTCTCTCACTTACCCACTTTCTCATTCATACACGCATTCACTCACACACACTCTTCCGATCTCTCTCACTTACCCACTTTCTCATTCATACATGCATTCACTCACACACACTCTTCTGATCTCTCTCACTTACCCACTTTCTCATTCATACATGCATTCACTCACGCACTCTCGTCCGATCTCTCTCACTTACCCACTTTCTTATTCATACACGCATTCACTCACACACACTCTTCCGATCTCTCTCACTTATCCACTTTCTCATTCATACACGCATTCACTCACACACACTCTTCCGATCTCTCTCACATACCCACTTTCTCATTCATGCACGCTTTCACTCACCCACTATCTTCTGATCTCTTTCACACACACCTGCTACTACCAAATCGTTTCCACACAGCTACTACCTCAGAGATTGCTGAAACCATCAGTGCAAATTAAACAGCTACAGCTACCTACCTTAATGTTTCTGTTCATTCCCTCATGGCTTGCTACCTCTGCAGCAGCTATCCAAAATGTCAGTGTACTGCAGTCCCCACAATTCTTAATGTGAATGGCTTGGCTGGAGCAGCCATTCTCTGTTTGCAGACCCACTATTTTCCATTTGCAGAAACCAGAAACACAGTTATTCCCACTTGACTGAAACAGCTGGAAATGCATGCACGTGAGCCCTTGAGCTCAATTCCGGCAGGCTGGTAGGCCGTTTTATGGAGCTGATGTCATTATGCGCATAACGTTAGCTCAAAACGCTGAGGGGAAAAAAATTAAAATAAAAAGCCAGGAAATTCAGAAATTAAGGGGTGCCACTCGGGAATCATGGCACCCTATTATTTGGACCCCAAAACTTGGCAAAATCCAAGTAATTCGGTATGGTTGGGAGGTATATTCTCCATGTCATATTATGTTAGATTACAACACACAGAGTATATAACAAAATGGAAGGAAATGGCATATGAAAAAGAAAATTAAATGCAGGGAAGAGATCTACTAGGAATAGTATGAAGAGGAAGAAAAAGACAATATATTACTCATCTCTTAAAGATGGTTATGACCAAAATGTCTAAACGATTTTGGGGAAAAGGAACTAAAAGTATGGAAAGAAGATATATTTCTAATAGGGGAATCAGTTATGGATATAGAAAAAGAAAGACTAGATAGGAATGGTGGGAAAACATCTACCCAAATAGCATATAGGTTTATAGGTTGATAGGTAGGTACTAGGCTATTAGCCGTAGGGCCTATATAAGCCTAGCCAAAAAGGTACCCTGGCTTTCGCCACCCAAGAAAATTATTTTCCTGTGCCCCTGTTGAGCAGAGCCACAAAAGTGATCCCTGGGGTGAATTTCCTATTTCCCATCCAATCATCAAGATTTTTCTTGAAGAGTGCTAATGAGGAGCTCTATTTGACATAGGTATAGTCTGTTCCAGAGTATGGGAAGTCTCTGAGACAGGAATCTATCCCTCCAGCATGTTCTGTTTATTGTGGTGACAAGGTTTAGGTCCCTAGAGCGTGTTGCTCAAAGGGATTGGGATTTCTTTAAGTGGAGCATGTCTAACAGCTCTGGGTTTGACATAGCTTTGTATGTTAGGCAGAGATCACCACTGAGTAGGCGATATGCGACGGAGTAAAGCTGGAGTTTTATGAGACAGTCTGCATAGGGCATCTTTTTGAGGCCAGTAATCCTCTTTGTGAGGTATTTCTGTGGCCTTTCCAGTTGTTGTAGATGTCTTGTGAGGTACATACCAAAAGGGGCGTTGTACTCTTTAATGGGTCTAATGAGTGATGTGTAGAGGGGAACAATGACCTCTTTTTTTCTGGATGAGAAACCTTTTGTGATGAGCTGAGCCACATAGAAGGATTTCCTGACCACTGTGGCAATGTGATTATCAAAGGAGAGACTACTGTCCACCTGTGTCCCAAGGTCTCTTATCACACTTTCGGCGTTAAGTAAACTACCACTTATGTGGTAGTTCATGGGTACAGAGTTTTTACCAAAGGGGATGACAATACACTTTTTGGCATTGAGCTTCAGGCCATGGCTTTGACACCAGGAATCCATTGACACCATATTGGCATAATATGATTGCAAAGCAGGAAATTAAATCTTGAGAAGAAGCTAATAACAGTCTGGGCTAAAAGGGAACTGTTGATTTCAGTATGAAGGTATAGAGAAGCACAAAAAAAGAATTGAAAAAGAAGAAGATTGATAATCCTTGGTAGAAGTTAGTTATAACAAGACTTTGAAAAGGGAAAGTTAGGAAAAACATATAATAATTTGGGCAATTAAGAGCCTTCTAGTACTGAAAATTCCAATAAGAGATCAATTAAAAAAAGAATGGGAAGTATCATTACATGAGAGATTGGAAAAAACATTTGAACTGCCAAAGCTCGCAACTAATACCAGAATATTTAAACATCTTTTTGTGGAAATGTCAATACAGATTTTTTATGCGCCCAGCAAATTAGCAATGATATTTCCTACAGCAAATCTGCTATATTGGAGATGCCAGAGGAGGAAAAAGAGACTTGAATCCATATTTACTAGGACTGTAAGGAACTAAATACATTTAAAATTGGAATACAAGCTCTTCTATCTGTGATATTGGATGAGAAGATAGAGCTGACAAAATACATTTTCTTTCACATCTGCAGTTTGCAAACAGAATGCTTAGTTTGGACAATATTATTAATAGAAAAAAAAAAGAATCACAAGACACTGGAAAATTAATTATCCACCAAAAATAGAAGTGAGACATCAGTTGAGTACTCTAAGCTGGAAAGAACTACAGGCAAAATAGGGGCATAATAAAAGCAGGAACAGTAAATGGTGGTTATACATGAAGACAGGATAACCAATAGAACTACTTAGCCACTGGATATAAAACAGAATACAAACGGAAAATAAAAGTGTGAAACAGAAGATTCCAGAGCATGCCTTGGCTTTGTAAATATAAATATACAGTTGCTGCTGAGTTGATTGGTTTTGTTAAGTGTTTTATTAATGCTAACATATTTTCTATAATAAACTGACAGTATAAAAAGTAAAAGCAATATAAAAAGTGAGCAAAAACAGCATTCCATAGGAGGCAGAAATAAAGCAAATTTATCATTATCCTCAAAAAACAGTAATGAGGAAACACTATTGGAATCTCTGGCCTTGGGCTGATCCTGATGTATATTTATAAAAAGATGGTAAGATAATTAATGTGAAAACAAGGTAGACCACCAGGAAGAAACATCATTGCCCCATGCAGGAGGATTGCATTAGAATAATGTAATGTAAAGCTAGACTTATAAAATCCGGCAGATACACTTGTGGGATACATTTAGGATGCTTGTGAAGGCTTATATAGGCCCCAGTGGTCATTAGCCTAGTATACACTTAAAAAAAGAAAGAGAGAGAAAGAAAGAAGGAAACAAAGGAAGAGCTGCGTGTGTTAGTGGCTCATTTTGGAGACAGTATCTATGATAATGCATGTTACCCACCATGTTACAGACAAGTCAACCAGTGATTGGCATAACATTATCTCCATGACTAGAGTATTACTGACCAGTGGCCAGAACAATGCAGACAGAGATACTATATGGGAGTTAGCAGACATGTACCACCCACACATGGAAAGAGGATGCATGGACTACTTTCCCAGGACACAAATATGTGTGTGTGTGTGTGTATCATTAACTTGTCTTACAACAGGGACCTTTTGGCACACGATAGGGGACATATTAAGAGTCTTGCAGGTGCTGGTTTAATGAATCATATGCCAGTTTCTTGATATGATGTTGCAGCAGGAGGCATAGCATATATGTTTTTCACAGACAGCAGATGAGAATATCACCCACTTTGTAAGGATTCTAAAACATGACTATTTTCCATGAGGTCCTCAGAGCCAATGACTGCACCCACATTGCCACCAATACCCCATCTACTCCACAAAACATCCAGAATGTCATCTGGAAATGCTTCTTCTTCATCAACTGACAGTTGGTGTGCAAAGCACATGGTAGTATATGCAATGTGTTCATGCACCAGCAAGGCAACTCTCTTGATTCCCATATCTGGTACATGTGCAACCTCTACCATGTAGCATGACTTTCTACAGGGTCATCTAGTTTCTGATTACCTGCACTGGCCCAGTAATCAAGCAGCCTCAATGCTCACATTGGGAGGATGACAAGTACACACACACACACACACACACACACACACACACACACACACACACACACACACACACACACACACACAGAGTAAAGAGCAATTTCCCTTAAGAGCACACAGAGATCACAGTCATTCTGGGGATGGGTTCTCCCTCTCTCTCCAGATCTGTAATAAGACTCCCCACTGACACAGCTAGACTGTTGAGCCCTTAGCCAGGGTTCCAAGCCAAGTTCTCCCAATACTCTCTCTGTCCAACCAGTGCTTCGTGTCCCTGCCCAAGTAGCTGACAGACACTTGAGATTTTATTTATACACAAATACACACCTAGGAAAGGCTGGCACAGGTTTACTAGCCATGCCCCCTTCTGCCCAGACTATAAGGTACTTATGCAAGTACCCTAAGAGCTTAAATATGTCTCACAAATATCAGCCACATAGATAGGTTTAAATATATTTAATAATAAATAATAAAATAACAAGACAATACTCAGTAAATCCAACACAGTTACATCAGAGTTCAAAATCACAGGAAATATTTAAAACAACAGTGCAGGACAGTCTCAAATAAATACAGAAAATATCTAAACTAATCTTTACTATATTCCTAACTATATCTAAATAAAGTACTGTACCCTCGTTACTTGCTATTAGCAAGGCAAGTACAGATGCTGATGATGAGTGGATGTTCTTCCTAGGTTCAACACAAAATATAAAATGCCCAGTCTTTCTCAATCTCTGAGAGAGTTCTTAAATTAAAATGAAATATTACTGCTGGGTAAGCTTGGATGACATCACTTTTTGTCACCTTGACTTCAGTTCCCATGCTAAACCCCCACTGTAGCATTTGACATTTCCTTGTGAAAAAATACATAACCTTCAGAGGTTTGCAGTTGCTAGAAGACATAAAACAATAAAACATTTACAAAACAATGCAGAAGGCACCCTAGTTTTAGACATCCTCTCTCCTTGCCGCATTGAAACTAACTTTTATAACACAATCGTAAATAATTTAATTTCAACTTATTTTCTTGATGTTTTTCAAGTTAACTCTGCATGTTCCAGTTTCTACTATTAGATCATGCATTTGCACAGGTATATAGTTTATATATATTTCTGTTCTTTTCCAGTAGGGTACACTGTGGACACATCCTTTAAGCTCAGTACTGTACAAACCCTGTTCAACACACACTTCTGTACTAGTAGCTTAATATATACATAACATATAGTTCTAATCCATTTGGTAACAGAAGCAATTGCATCATGCTGGTATTCACAAATGACATATAACTATTTACAAAATCCAGATAGCTGGGCTGGCAGTGTCTCCTTTTGTTACATTTCTATATAACATATTATTCTCAAATGACATATAATTATTTACAAAATTCCAGCTAGCTGCGCTGGCAGTATTTCCCTTGTGTCACATAGTTGATAGGTGCAAAGATTGTCAGTTACAGTATCTTGAATTTGCTGATGAAATGGATCTAAGCAGCAGGTAACATAATAGTGTTCACTGCATCTCTGGTTTACTTCCTCCAAGTATTTTGGGTTTCTAGTACCATGATGGGAATGGACTGCATTCCTAAGTCAAAGTGTGATTCAAGTTCATGAAACTAGTATTGTTTTAGTCTCTAATGTTAGCCAGAAGAGCTCTTTGCAGCACCTGCAATATGCTGAGAACTGAATCCTATGATTCATATGGCATTACATGCATCGGTACCATATCTAAATATGACTGTAAATTCTTTTTTATGAGACCCATTGCTTCTACTGTTATTGGAACAATGCTACTTTTGTCTTCTTTTCGTAGACTATTATATCTGTTTTTTGCATCTGATTTTTGAACTGTTAGTAATGGGTGATCCCATGTGATATAAACTTTATCAAGCTCTAAAATACTTTGTGACTCATGTTTCCAATGCTTCTCAGCTACTTCCATATTATAATGTTTGCACAATCCCCACTACTACAGTCTTGCCGCATTATTATGCTTTTCACTATACAGGCCCTATGCCATAAGTGTATCACGCCCAGCATTAAGTTGGGTGACTGTTTCTAGTTCTGTTTTACAGAGTCTACATTTGTCTGTTTCTCCCACATGTTCAATGGGCTATGTTAACCAAAGTGTATGTAGTCCACTATCCTGGGCTGCCAATATCAACCTTTCATCTTTTCATTTAAATTCACCTTTTCTTATCCATTCCTGCATCAGATCCAGATTGACATGAGGTTGCTCAAGGAGATTTCTGTACTTGCAGCTATATTCTTGCCTTCTCATCTCATCTTTCCCTTTATATGATTTCTTTTGTTTTTAGTTTAGTTTTTAGTTTTTAGTCTTTTGTTTTAGTTGCTGGCTGATTTTTGGCTATATCGGTTTGATTTCCATTCCCGCTTGACAACAATATTCTTCTGCGAAACTAACCAGGGAAGTAATCTTAGACTATTCTCCTCATACTTTAAAACTTTCACTATGTTTGGATCTTGTGAGGTCAGCAGATTTATATGCAGTCCTATGACTGCAGATCAATACACATTATCAATTTCAAGGAAGCATACCTTCTTTAGAATGAGGAATATATAATCTTGGTATACACGCTGATTTTTATGATCTTATGGATCTTTTGGGGGCAGTCAATGACCCAAAAACTGTAGGTTAGAAGAGGAAGAGAAAATGGGTTTATTGTCTGGACTTTGTTCCTAGATGTCAGAGCTGTTTCTAGTAGTAATTTTAGTCTTCTAAAATATTCCTTACTGAGTTTTGTTTGCATTTGTTCATGTTTTATTGTCAATTCTTCATCAATTCCCAAATATTTATACATTCTCACCCACTCAAGTTCATTTATATATCACACTCCTGTCCTAGACTGATATTTTATTGGTGTTGGACCATTCTTGCTTTAAATGTTGCTTTGTACATTTATCAAGACCAAATGACATTCTTATATCATCTGAGAAAGTTTTGACCACTTAAAGTTGTGCTTTTAGCTCCTCATCTGATGAACTATACAGTTTTAAATCATTCACAAAAAGAAGATGAGAAGTCTTTACTCTTTTTTGTTGTCTAGGAGCCAAATTGTAACCACAACCTAATTTGTTAAGTAAGCTTAATGTGCTGAGAGCAAGAAAAAAGAGTAGCCGTAACAAATAGTCACCCTGGAAATCCTCCATTGAATTTTTATCCCTGGGATAATGATTTGTCCTTTATCATGGCTTTACTGTAAAGTGGTTTGCCACTGTTTTGGGTTCACTGTAATGTAATTTATGAACGAAGGGTGTATATTATACATCTGTAAGCATGGGTCTACTTCATAATATTGAAATTTCATAACATTGAATTTCATAACACTGAGACCAGAACATCAAAAATTCAAAACACTGAAAACCCAAAACATTGAAAACTCAGTACATTGAAAGTATGCTTCATAACATTGAAAACTACATTACACAAGTAAATAATATCACCTCCACCTACAACAACACTTAACAAGCAAACACACTTTCTACTACATTTCTGCAGGGGGAAAGCCCCCCTGCACCCCCCATGTGGGGGGCTCTGCCCCCCACACCCCCCATACATTAAGTATACCAACTCCAAGATCACACTACAGAGGAAAAAAATAATTTCCTAACCTCAGTGTATGGTGATTGTGAAACAGTGAGGTTAGATAATTAAAAGTTTTCTACTGTAGTGCAATCTTGTAGTTGGTATATTTAATTTACGGGTGGTGGGGAGTACAGGGGAGGCTTGCCCCTACTGCAAAAACATAGTAGAAAATATGTTTGTTAGTTTGTTAATTAAGTGTTGTTATAGGTGGAGAGGATGTTATTTACATATGCATTGTAATTTTCAATGTTATGATGCACACTTTCAATGTTTTGAGTTTTCAATGGTTTGGGTTTTCAATGTTTTGGGATTTAGATGTTTTAGTCTCAATGTTATGAAATTAAATGTTATGAAATTTCAATGTTATGAAGTAGACCCATAAGCAACCCTTTATCTGTGAATGTAAGATGCTGTCCAATGCTATTTAGTAATCTATCCATTCCATACTTAGATTCTTCCCATTTTTGCAAGTCTCCATTATGACTTTATTCAACAACAAATGATCCTTTGTTCCATATAACTTTCTTTTGTTTCCCTTTTTGTTCTATTGCCATGATTACGTTATCTTCTAAATGTCTATAAATTCTGTTGGTATCAATTTCAGCACATAGTTTATACGTCATGGAAAGGCAAGTTATTGGAATATAGTTTTCAGGATATCTTGCAGGTTCATTCTTAAGGAGGAATATAATTGTTCCTGTTGTTAACCAGGATAGTGTTTGTTTGGGATGCACATATCAGTAGTTCTTACACAGGGCTGATTCTTTGAGTAAAGATGCCAATACTTTTAGCCAGAGTTAGGTACTGCATCTTGGCCTAGGGTTTTCTAGTTAACAGCTTTTCTTAATTTTGTTTCAATTTATCTAGATGATAGTTCATCCTATTTCATATCCTGTACATTTGAACTTCTTAGTGTTTCTTTTACTTCTGTCCATTCAGCGTCTTTCTTATGTTCCACAGGGTCTTCATAGATTTTTTTTTTGTTGGTGTTTCTATTTCTTTTGCTTTATTTCTCAATTCTCTATAAAACTTTTTGTGTAATCTATGAATTTCTTATTTTGTACGTTCCCTTTATATTTATCTGCATATCTTCAGTTTGTACTGATATCTTTAGTGTATTACTTGCAATAGTATACGATAGAGCCTGGTCTGGCAAGTTGCTTTTATCACATATATCTTTCTAAGTGTTTTTGTTAATATTTTCCCTCTTCTATACTCTTCTAACATTGACACTTCTTATTTTAATTGCTTTATAGTTTTCTCTATGCAGTGCTTCCATGATGGCATTTGATTTCTTCCCTTTCTTCCCCTTATTGCTCTGTTTATGTGGTAAGACTTTATCTGTTATTAATTTAGTTGCACAGTAGTATATCCTATTTCTTCTATATACCACATGAATTTCTGTTAATAGTCTTGATTACTGTGGTCATTTGTTTTATCAGACTTCTAACATGTTGGGTCTTACTGACTTTCTGTAATCTAATTCTTTCATTGATGTGAATGTGTCTATCCATCTCTATTAAATCAAACAACTCTTCCCTTAGCTCATTTTCTTCTAAGGTGAAGGAACATTCTTTGTTCTCTTTTTCCTGATGGCATTCTACAGAAAGTTCCAGACAATCTTCCTGTGGAATATTCTCTTCAGCTACATCCTGCATCATCCATTGCTTTTTCATATGAGAACTCATGGGCCTATCACTCAAAAACATGGACTGGAGTTGCCACTGTTTCATGCTCCTTCCCTGGCTTCTCAACTCCACCTGAACTTTTGTATTGGTTTCCTACTGAAGGCTCCAGAGTATCTTCATCTGCTAAGTGATCAGATGCTTTCCATTCCATCTGTTTCTCCTTAATTTGGAGACTCGTTGTTCCATCGTGCTGTAATGTTACTAGAATTGCATTTGCTACACTAAATCCTTTACTTTGCAGGTAATCCATAACTTCAGTTTTGATTTTTTTTAACTTCTACATTACTAATCCTTTTTTCTAATTTCACCCTTTGTTTTCCTATTTTTTGTACTGTGAAATTTTCCATATCTGGATGCCTTGGCCTGTATTTGTCTTCAAGTATATTTGGTGCTGCTTTTTGCCTTCTCCTTTGCCCAAATATTGCACCATATTAAATCTCTTTTTCTTTCCCATGTCCATATTTCTTCTTCAGATGTTTCCCGCTTCACTTGTTTATACTTACTTTGGGGAATCATTGTTCCATCATGCTGTGGCATAACATGTGTTAGACTTTCTACACTAAATCCTTCATTTTGCAGGTATCCCATAACTTCAGCTTCTATTTGTTTAACTTCTACTTTACTAATCTTCTTGTCTGCTTTCCCCTTTTATAGTCTTATTTTTTGTATTGTAAATTTTTCCATATCCAAGTGCCTTTGCCTGTATTTCTCTTCAAATATCTTTGGAGCTGCGTTTTTGTATTGATTAGTTTGGCTTTCTGCTTTGCATAAATATTGCACCATATCAGATCTCTCTTTTTTCTATGTCCATTTTTCTTTCTATACATTTCAAAAATCTCTAGGTTTTGTTCTTTATATTTTCACAATTTTTTCTGTCACTTCTTTTTCCAAATGGCCCACAATTTCTTGGTCTATACAGTGTTTTTCATGGCTCTGTTTTATTAATGAACACAGATTTGCATTTAAAGCTTTCAACAGTTTTTCTTGTGCAAGTATTTTTCTTTCCTCTAAATTCTTTCTTAATCTTTTTGATTATCTTCTATCTGGAAAATCTGGGCTTCTTACATAATAGTAACAATATATAATTTCTTCTTTATCCTCAATATTCCACTCTAACGTCTTTATGGATCTTTTTGGCCTGTCAGTTTTTTTGTTTTTGTGGTCTACTACTTCCTTATAAAATGGGGGGGGGGTATCCTCTCCCTGAATCTGGTCTAACCCCATTGTAGGAATGTTTCCATGTCTTGAAGATTCTACACTGTCATTTTACCAGTTCTGGCACAAGTGTGCATATTAGGATTGGGCACTTTTTTATCCTGGGACTTGTGCACTCAGCTGTCTTTTTTTTTTTTTAACCTACTTCGGTCCATGATATATGGTATATAAAAATAGGTCTATATCTCAGTGTCATTTTGGTGAAATTTTGTAAAGTCAGGGTCCACCTTATGAAGGTATTCACCAAGACTTTAGGATGAATTCAGTTCCAGCAGTACTACTTTCCTTTGCTGCTGATGTTATCATCTCTCCATTTGGACCCCGGACTGCAGTGCATTGTAGGGGATGCAACTTATGTCTTGGAATCATAGCTGATGACTCCTATCTGATGCCTGCGTATACCACAGTGGAGATGGTATACAACTCTGTATTGTTGCAGACACAGAAGATTGCTGAATGTGTGCGTTCAGACTCCTGAAGGCATGCTTCAACAGACTGGATACATCTGGTGGTACACTGCAGTATACACCTGAGACCAGAACAAATCTGGTGGACTTCTTCGAAAATGTCAGTAAGGCAATGGATGAGGGGGAAATTGTGCATACTGCCTACCTAGATCTGGCTAAAGCATTTGATACAATACCCCACTCAGGCATTGTCAACAAACTAATGGAACTAGGCATAAACCTCTTCAGAACACTCTGGATAGCTAGCTGGCTCTCTGATAGGACCCAAAAGGAAGAATCCATGTGAGGCCACCTCCACAAAGAGACCAGTCACCAGTGGAGTTCCCCAGGATCTGTGCTAGGTCCTCTCCTCTTTGGCATCTAGTTCTCAGATGTCAAAGCCAGTGTCAAAGGCTTCTGACTGACCAAGTTTTCAGAGGATTGCAAACTGGGAGCAGTCATTGAATTCCCCAAGACAAGAACAAGATCTAACACAGACAAATGTTTGGTGCCAAAGCCATGGCTTAAAACATTATACCAAAAAATGCATTATAGCACCTTTTAGGAAGTCATGTACCCTGGGTAAATATATCACCAAGAAAAAATCCCTAAAAGTTGATTCACTAGTCATGCATACAAGATAGTAAGGAAATCCTAATATGTTGCTCAACTTATAAGCATCATAGAGTATAATGCCCCCTTTGCTATGTACCTTATCAGACATATGCAGCAATTGGAATGTCTACAAAGTTTCCTTACAAAATGAATACAGGGAGTAAACACTATGTCCTGTGCTGATTGCCTCAAAGCCCTGTCTCATTACTTGGTATTCTACAGACTTCTGAAGTATGATCTTTGCCTAGCATACAAGACATCTCTATCCACAAAATCCACATTCACAAAACAAACAGCATGAGTACTGCTAGATTAAAATACCTAAATTTTTCTTGCAACACAACTAGGACATGTTAGAGAGACAGATATGTTTCTCAGAGAATTCCCATTTTCTAGAATAGGCTCCTCATCCATGTGAAGCAGCGTTTCTCCCTTCATCTATTTAAGTGCAGCTTGGACCAATGGATGGGTAATCAGAAATTCTCATCTGGTTTGATGCCTATACTTCTTATGGACAGAAGCAGTCAGTAAATCAACATAAATTTGTGGGTGACATTTCAGTGGCACAGATAGTTTTATAAAGGCCCTAGTGGTCGTTAGCCTGGTATACACATGTAGTGCAGACGCAGGTACAATGTGGGAGCATTGCAGTACTGCCTGTCAAACCTATGGCAGCAGTGGAGGAGTAGGACTATGAGTTGATGAGGAGTTGCCTTAAATGACACTCCCATGCAAGGCAGAGGTGGGCTAAATTCATTTCATCATTGGCAAAAAGATGTTATCTGATCTACAACTACAGAGTATGAACAGGACAGTACAGAATAAAACTGATGCATGCAATACATTGACTGGCCACACTGTACACTAGACAAGTAGGATGGACAGGCCACAGTTATTATTATTTGCACAGGTGGGGTGAGACGGAGTGACAGGTGGCAGCAATGTTACCATATGCATAAGGATTATAGGAGGAAGCCGTGGCAGCCATGCAAGAAGGCAACAGGTTGGAAGGAATTGCATACTCTAGTGTTATGGTGAAACTTCAATGCTGTAAATGTTGGCCAGATGTACTATGTGGCCTTGCAGTGTCAGGTCTTGGTGTATTCTGTGCAAGAGATGATGCAGCACTTCAAGAATACTCCTATGGATCCCCGTGTGGCAACAAAATAGATGGATATCGCTCATAATTCTGAGGATGACTAAGGCTGGGAGTTGCATTTGCATGCAAATGAGTGCTGGCTATAACTGTTAGATTACCCATACCTTAGGATGGAGGCAGCCTTTCCAGGGAGGACAGTGATGCAGTCTCTATGTCAGTGTGTGCCATCTGTGTAAATCTGACCTTTGACTGTCCACCAACATCAAGCCCCGTGCATGGCCACGGTCGCCTTTTCACAAACAATGCTCAGCACTTAAAGTCAAGCATATCAGTTTTTATTCTAAAACTTTACATTCACAGTGGAAAACCAGGACAAACATGTAAACCAGTTTTAGAATTAAGCATATACCTTTAACAGTGCAATCTAATTTACTTCCATTTATAATACAATTTATAAATTCAAAATTAAGGGCAGCAAAATGACATCATAGATCCCATGAAACTTTTAAACACATAAATGTCTTACATTATTCAGCATATACATACACATGTGTTAATGAATAAAAATGAAAAAATGCAAATGTTCCTTTAATCTTGGACTAAATAAATCAGTGTTGCTCTTTTATAAACAGTAAATCCTGCCTATACATATTATTGCCTTCATTCACAACTAATTTATCTGTGCCAGTAAACAAAAACATGGACCCATTGTGTTTTAAAGTGTGCCTATATAAGGCACTTGACTCTTTTCTACATCTTATATAAGTAAAATGTTCTGACATCTGTGCTTTTAGTTTACAATTTAGATTTCTTACATAGAATGCAGAGTAAGAGAAAAAACCTTGTAAATTATCCCTTTGCTTCTGCAAGTTAATAGATGTCAAATTTGATAAATCTGTTCAGTTTCTTGAGGAAAATTCCTTACTCTTAATCAGTACTTTACAAAAAGAACAATTACCAGAAGGACCCACACCCCTTGATATTGTTCCATTTTTTTACATTTGTTGACTGGGATAGTCCGACTGGATTCATGTCCATTTTCAGCGGAGGCCCGGGGAGAAAAGCTTCAAGTTAGACAGAGTCAAAATATAAACAAAGAAGACATAGAGGTAAGCTATTTACAGAGGATACATGGTATAAAACATGATACAGACAAGTTCACAGTTATAGTTATCCCTGGTTTCAGCCAGGGGAAATAAAAATTGACATTAGGAAAAATTAATATATTAATAACTATTTACATTCATGATGAGGGTTATCCGGGCTTGTTACAGTGGCAAAGACAGTTTAATGCCAGATGTTGTTTGAGTTTGGTTTTAAATTGGCCTAGGTTGGAGAGCAACTAGTGGCCTTTACATATACATTTTTTTTGTATTTTTTTTTAAATTACTGTACTCATATGCTGACTTATTGTTTTAGTTTTCCTATATGTGGATGTGCAATTTACAAGCAAATGTTCAAACAGGTCATCATCTGACATCAAAATATACCGATGGTGTTAACAATTTGTTTGATATCATCCAAGGTGAGCATTTGCTGGCATCCAGATGGATTCGATAATAGATCCTAATTGGAGCCACCAGCGGGCATGCTTGTTCCAGAATCCTACATGCCATATCACTCAATATGCAAAGCAGGTTGTCATACAGTAACAGCAGCAGTTTCACTTCTTCATGCAGGCCACAAATCCCACTCAGCATCTCTGCCATGATAAGCCTTGTGGCTGTTTGTGCCTGGATTACTGACCCACACATCTGATGATTGATGCTAACTTTGACATCCAAATCAGGGAATGTCCTGTAGTCGTGGCAATGATAGCCACCTACATATCTCTGTCCTATGGGGAGTATATTTACCTCAGAGTCATGAGACTCATTGATGCTGCCTGTAGCAGTGACTCCTGTGTAATATGGGTGGGGTTAACATGGCAGGGCATCCAGTTATAAACACAGGTGTTAATGGAGGTTCAGCCTGTTACTCCAATGTCGTTTCATATGAGGTGATACAAGCATGCCCTCCAGTATTAACACTACTGGCAGTGCCTCTGGTCATCATCATGTGAGATGTGTATGGTGCCATCATCAACAGCCATAGGTGCTCTGATGACATCAGGCATGTGCCACCTCTTGTGCTGAACCACCGACTAGTGAAACATGTAAAAGTAATGATAACATACCTATAGCAGTGCTAGAACACATGCATCTCTCTTTGCAACCTGTGGTACACATACTGATACATGCCAATTATGTGAAGTTGCATAGGGGCACATACATAAATATGTTGTACAGAAAGTCACAGTTACAACCTCAATATACCTGAATAACAGGTATGCAGGTGTTCTGCAGAATAAAAAATATATATATGTAGGTCATTTGTAAACCAAGAATGGAACATTCATTCCCTACAGATTCTTGGGCAGTCATCATATTGATGCTCCTGTGCTTCAACTATACTAGTGTCCATCTATGACCTCCCCATAGCACTGACATCCTACAGCACCCCTTGTGATACCTGGCCCCAGAAAGCCTTGCTGACAAGGACAGGCATGCCATGTGTGTATGGGTTATCCATTCATTAACTCCTCTCTCCTGTGAAGTGAACTCTCCCAGCCATTGCCATTCTCTTTATGCAATAACAAGATGTGTACACCAGTTTACACCTGTGAGTCAGTGTGTGTGTTTGTGTGTGTGCGTGTGCGTGTGTGTGTGTGTGTGTGTGTGTGTGTGTGTGTGTGTGTGTGTGTGTGTGTGTGTGTGTGTGTGTGTGTGTGTGTGTGTGTGTGTGTGTGTGTGTGTGTGTGTGTGTGTGTGTGTGTGTGTGTACACAGCAATGTTCTTGCAGACCTATGTGCATCAGCAATGTCCCTCTGCCTTCATATTGTGTCCAAATACCTGTCTCCTAATGTGCTGCCACCATTCACATCATGTAACATACTGACAGAAGCAATGGACATGTTGCCACTGCCCACCTTCTTATAGCACTGAGCTGACAGCAAATGATGCAAACTTTGGACCTGGAGGGCTTATTGGCGGCTTCTGTTGCCATGTCTCAGGGGAGGGGGGCAAAGCTTCATCCTCCTCTGTGAGTGACCTAGATGGTTCTGTCTGGATCACCTGGCATCAGGCACTGCAGCTGGTCATGTCTGTGGAGATGGCAGTAGAATTTATGCACTGGGACTCTGGAGAATCTTCTTGTGTAACAGATATGGATTGCACAACCTACAGGCCCTGCCTTTAGGGACAACAGAGGCAAAGCATTCCTATAATATCAGCCATTAATGCGACTAATATCTGGGTGGGCTCTACACTGGGCTGGTCAGACAGAGTTTCAGTATCCTGCCCAAACCCTCATTATGATGTTTTCCTTTCTTGTGTGTCACTTTGCATACCCTTTTTGTAGCCCAGTCCTCCCCAGCATCAATTGTCCTCACTCAGTCTCTTTCCCTTCACTCTTCCTCATCTTTTGAAACCACGTCTCCAGTGTTAGTATCTAGCTGTGATTTATGTTTATGTGTAACTAGTACCTTCTATATTCTTTCTTTCCTTTCTATACATCTTCTTTATTACCATCCTCCTTAACCATTCTACTTTAAAATGAAAAATTGGCACCTGTCACAAAAATATGCTTTTCTTCCATCCTTTCCATCTTTTTTTTGGGGGGGGGGTCCTTGCATGTATTCCTCTGTTTGCTCTTTCCCCATTTCTGGCTTTCCCTTATTCCCCCTTCCCTCCCCATCTGCATGATGAATTGAATTGGCACTTTACTGTGCTGGCCCTCTGTGGCTTGCCCACAATGACTGCATTGGACCTATGTGGGGTTTCTCTGAGCATGTCATCATATATAGCCTGGGGCAAACCTCATCACTGTATTTGTCACATACATCGCCTGACTGTCTATATCATGGCAATTTCTCTATTACTCACTAGCATGACTGCTGCCATTAATGTAGCTGTAATAATTTACTATGTAGCCCTTTCCCCAGATTGTCAGCATTATGCCGGTCCTAAGACATTACTAAGCAGCCATGGGCTGCATTGTGCTAAAACATCTTTTATTATTAGTGCAGGACTTCAGCATGTTAAATCTTTATAAATACCCTCCACTGTTTTTTTTAAATATTGAAACCAGCTATTTATTGATACTTATATCAAAAACAAAAACATTCCCAACTGACTTTATACACAGTTATTTCTCTCAAACATGTTTATCAAAACTGGAACAATTGAAACAGCATGACTTCTCTTTCCAACATTTTGTGGCATGCTTTACAGTCTTATTTCACCAATGCCTGCTTTATCCTTTATTATTCTCATTAGCTGGAACTAAATGGACTACCAGTCCAGGTGACAAGGACAGTGAAAGAGGCTCACATATCCTTGTATCTAACCCTTACACCTGCCTGTCTAAATACTGCAGCCAAGGAAACCACTTGTTTATAAACTTCTGCCTATTCCTCTGTACCATCGTCTGCTTCTCATCTTTTCTCAAGTCATAAAAGTATTAATTATCTGTCTTGTGATGCATCTTGAAAATTGTGGTGCCTTTTAATATATTTCTTGCTAGCAACATTATTATCCATGATAGACAGACAGCATGTAATAAAAGCTTTCCTTCTTCTCCTATTCCCAAAAAGAAGAGCTTAGAACTAAGACTGATATTTACCAAAGTCACTTAATAATCTTAGTACATCTATAGTAAAATCTGTCAGCAATAAACATGCTTAAAATGAATTTCCAGTCTCCCTTGAGTCATTTGTGCATCACCAGTGTAATTCATCTGCTATCAGAAATATCTCTAGATCTCTACCTGTGTTTACAAATACCTGTGGTGACATTTCAAGCAGAGATTTTAAGCCTTCTGGAGCTTTTCATGACACTCGGCATTTAATACACATAGAGCAAAATCCCCTAGTCTCTCTCTCACAATCAACAATTTTTCCCACTCCTTCTATAAATCTTAAAGCCACTGCCTACATCAAAATATGTAATGCTTAAAACACCCATGATATAATTTTCCCTACTGACTGTATGTCCTAGATGTGCCCCTATTTTCCACTGTATCTATTAGGGACACTACTTATGCCTATGGTAACCCAATTAATCTCACAAATGCTGTTTCCATAATGCTCCAATTGCATTCTCTGTGAGACAAAATGCCCCTGTGCCTCATCCTAGGAAAGAAGTTCACCACTCTAAATAATCTGCCCCCAATAATGTTGCTATTGCCCCCTCCCTCTCTATACTCAAAACACAGCATCATCTGTCTTTCTTCCCCAGCTGGTAATATATCTTGGCACTATGCTCTAAGATTCATGTTCAAAAATATCATTTGCAATTCCTGTGTAAGTTTTCCCATTGATAGCTAGTCAACTGTTTTTTGCTACACACTCCAGAAAATTCCAATGAATGGAAATGTTTCCCTCAAGATCTCCTTCCATTTTGTTTCATATGCACATGCTTGGCATCTAACCTACAAGGTAAACTTCATACTCTCCTGTTTTTCTTTATATCTCAGACTTCCAGACCACTTTCCTCCTTGGACTGTAATGCCTTTTTCCATGACACCCTTAGTATATCTCAGTGCAGAGGAATTCTGTCATGAAGTTCTTCACTTTTACTAACTGATAAACGCCTATCCTAGATAGAACATAAGTAGCAAAACCTGCCATTGCAGCAGCCAGTATCTCTGATCCAATTCCAAGACCATAATTTTCCATTTTAAAGTCTATTTCTGATTTACCAGATGCTTCATCATAAGACATCAATACTGACTCTTAAAGCCATGCAATACCAATATCCCTAAATATCTCAGTCAGTTTAGGATACTGGTTAATCATTTCCTGGCCACTGGAACAAAGTTAACCCTAAAGCATCCATCTTGTCCACATAATCTCCCAAAATTTTGCAGTATGTCAAAAAAGTACTTGACAATGAATTTGTGGATTTTCAAATGTTAACAGTATACACACATTACGGTTGTTCGTAATATACATAGTTTAAAGTATTTAGTGTTTTGTAGTGTTATAATTCTGTTGTTTGATTCTTTTTTCATTTTCATTGTGATTGTTTTATCTTAACTTGTAATAAAAACTTGTTCAAATAAAAGAGATTAGGGGAAAAAAGTATAATTCTCAAGTGCATCATTCCCCAGTTATTCTTATTTATTTATTTATTTATTTTACATTTGTTAACTGGGAAATTCCGAATGGACCAGGTCCATTTTCAGCGGCGGCCCTGGAGAAAAGCTCCGGCATCAAGTTATACAAATACAGTACATCCAGCATTATACACAAAACAGATTTTATCATGTATGCTGAGCATAGTAATATAACGACAAGAAATTAATAAAACACTCCAGGTAAAAGAAGATAAAGAACATAGGTAAAAAGACAATGTCAGTTACAGTACATCCATCATAATACACAAAACAGGTTTTATCATGATTGCTGAGCATAGTAATATAACAACATGAAATTAATAAAACACTCCAGGTAAAAGAAGATATAGAACATAGTTAAAAAGACAGTGTCAGTTACAGTACATCCATCATAATACACAAAACAGGTTTTATCATGTATGCTGAGCATAGTAATATAACGACAAGAAATTAATAAAACACTTCAGGTAAAAGAAGATATAGAACATGGGTAAAAAGACAGTGTCAATTATACATTGGTAAGAGAAGAAAATATATCAAGTAAGATTCTACAGTTAAAAGCACCCTTTCAGATGACCAAGCCTACAAGGGATCAAAGATCCAGCATGTGATCAGAGAGGAGTTTGGGGAGATAATAGTAGTATGGGTAGGGTTATGTGATACAAGGGCATAACCAGGTACTAAGAAGGTGTGATTTTAGGGAGTTTTTGAATATGGATGTGGAGGGGGCAGTGGACACAGATGAGGGAAGAGAGTTCCAATTTCTGGCAACGGTGTGGGAGTAGAGCGCTTTCCCTGCATTATTGTTAGCCTTGGTGTTGGAGAGGAGAGATTTTTCACTGGATATTAGGTACCAGTTTGCGGTATAGACAGTAAGTAGGTTGGATAATGAGGATTTTTTTTCAGGATATTTGAGAATATTGTAGGCTGTGCCCAGCTGGTGATAGTTAAGTAGCTGTGGTAGTTCAAGCCATTTTAGTTATTTAAGTGCAGCACAGTGATGGGTTCTATAGGTTGAGTTAGTAACAAACTTGACTATTTTATTGTAGCATGATTCTAGTTTGTCTAGGTCACATTGTCTGATTTGGGTAAAGATTGGTGCTGCATATAATAGAGTTGAGAGGAGGTGGCTTTGTGCAAGAGTGACTCTTGCTTTTTGTGAGAGAAAGGACTTATGCCTGTTTAGGGAGCTTAGTTTTTTGTGTACTAGTTTTATGGTTTGTGAGATGTGAACATCAAAGTTGAGATTATTGTCTATTTCAATACCCAGAAGTTTAGTGCGGTTAAAAGGGGAGATGGTGGTGCCGTCCTTAGATGTTATGGTAAAGGAGAGGGTTTTTTTTTATCTATTAGGGGTAAATAGTAGCAGTTTTGCCTTTTTGGGATTTAGAATTAGTTGGATACCTGATATCCATTTTTCAACTGAGTTAAATGTATCTTGAGTGAATGTATATAGGGTGGTGGGAGATGAGGTGGAGCAGATCAGGGTTGAATCATCCGCATATTGTATGAGTGTGGCATGTTGTGCAGCGCTATTGAGGTTATTTGTGAAAATAGAGAACAATAGCGGGCCCAGTATAAAGCCCTGTGGGACACCTATGGTGGTTGGAAGTGGTGTAGACAGAGTTCCTTTCCACTGGACTGATTATTGCCTGTCAGACAAGAAGCTTCTGAACCAGGCTATAGTAGAGGAGGTGAAGGATAATGATGTTAGTGAGTCTAGTAGAATGGAGTGGGAGACCATATCAAATGCTTTTGTCTAGGAAAATGGCTGATACATATTTGTTATCATTCCTGTGAAGATTATATGAGTAGTGATGGATAGAATGGCTGTGGTAGTGCTGTGATGTGGACAGAAACTGTGTTGTGTGGTAGATAGTAGATTGTGTGTGCTAAGAAATGTCATCACTTGCAAGTGGATGCATTTCTCAAGAATTCTGGATAAGGGGCAAAGGATGGCAATAGGTCTGTAGCTAGAGAATTCATAAATACATTTATGATGCTACCATCAAGGGCTCCAAATATAGAACAAACAGTAAAGGAGACAATGGGCATCCTTGCCTAGTTTCCCTAGCAAACAGAAAATTCCTCTGACAATCTTACTAACAGTTTCACTAGGGCCTTGGTACCTCTATGTGTTTCTTCTAATAAATACACCCATTTCCCTGGCAGTTTTAATTTTAACAACAAAGCAAAAAAGATGCCCCCAATCCACCCCCATCATATATCCTTTTCATCATCAAGGTATATTATAGTCAATGTATTTCCCTTATTCTAGATATCCTGTATTATCATAAGTATCCTCAGATTATCAATGTTCTTCTTCCTTTAAAAAAACTCATACTAATCTAGATGCAGAATCTTTGTACTTACCTAGGTAAAATATTTATAAAGACCTTGTACTTAAGTCTGAAGACCTAAATGGGCTTGTACATAAAATGAGAAAGGGACTCTTCCCTTTAGGAAATATAAATTGTATGTCTCTGCTCCAAGAATTAGAGATACCACATGTATGGAATACCTTATTCACTGTGTGCCCTATTCTTTAATATTATTTCCCTTCTGAGTTCTTTAGCTTCAGTGGGAATCCCCCCAACATGTTTCTTGAAGGCTTCCTTCATCTCTTCAAAACTTACTGGGGCTACTAATGGTCTTTTTTTGTTCGATAATAAACTGGGATAGCATCAGCGACTGTAGACATTGCTGCTCCTCAGTCTTACTCTCCTCCTACTCCCGATCTGCTCTATACAAATCCTGATAGTATTTCTTAAATACCCTGAGTATCCCTTATAGTCCTTTCATTCTACCCTGTATCTTCATTTTGAATTTTTAAAAAAGCACTTTCAAACTTCTACTCCCTTAATCTGACTGCTAGGACCATAAGCAGCTTGGAGGATTATTTGTAAAATATAACCCCTTTATCATTAACTTTTGCAAACTAAATTTAATATCTTCGTGATCCTGAATCTTCTTCTCTGACTCGTCTAACTGAATCTTTGTATATAGAGTTAACCCTGTAACTTCAGTTGCAAGTTCTATTTTCCTTGTTTATTTTCCCTAATTTGTCCATCTTTCTTCTGCCCCATAATATAATTCTTTTTTTAACTTTTACAGCCATCCCAATTCATAAGTGATACTTCTGTCATCTGTCATAACTGTGAAAAAATATTCTTCTTCATCCAGTTTTTAAAGGCATATTTGATAACAAATATATCAGAAGTCTCCAATTCTTGACTCATTCCTACTTCCCAATTGCATTCATCGTACAAATATATTCCATATAGATGATGATTTTGTCCATTCCAGACCACTCTTTATGTTTAGATGTTTAGTAGTGTAGTATATATATGTATATATATATATATATATATATATATATATATATATATATATATATATATATATATATATATACATACACATCATTTTCCCACACATCAAACTATGCCTAATTATCCACTAGCTCCAAGTAGTGCTTATATAAATCATGATCAGTGCTCTACTCTGTTTAACAAATGAGAAGCATACATACATGCATACATACATATTAAATTCCAGTCCCCCCAGTGATAGGAGCATGTTTTCCTGACAGACCATTGCCTGTGTAAGTACTAGTTTAAGATGTCTTAACTCTGCTGTATATGGTAGATAAATAGATATTATTGTTCATTTAAACCATTAATAAGTTCTTTAAACAATATATAACAACTTCCCAGATCCACCTACTGCAAATCTACATCCAATGGAAATCCTGCAAACATCACAATCACCACACTCCTTCAGCCCATTGCCCTATAAATAGCTCCTGCAACTACACTAAAGCCCTTTTTTGTTAACTCAGTATGTTTGTCCTCCATTATGCATGGCCACCAAATTACACTCCTGTTCTTTCATTCATATTCAACATTTGACAAAATAAATAAGCCTGTTGACATTCCAGAAAATGTTTCCCTTGCACTAGCTTAATTCCATCCCGTCCTCTCCACTAAGACTTTCCTATTTATTGTCTTCATTCTTATTCCTGTTTCTTCTCCCTTCCCTCCCACCACATGAATCTTCTAGTTAAAAGTTGCAAACTATAATCTCCCCACATTGCAGCCACTCTAGAAGAAATAAGAAGAAATATGAACATGTCTAAGGAAAAGGAAGTCTGGGAAAGTGCAGGGAAAGCTGCAGGCTCAAGTGAGGTCACAGCAGTTATGATCACGTTGTTGGGTGAGACTGAGGAGAAATTGCTCTTGAGGGTACTTATGGCAAAATGGAGAGAGGCATATCCCAGATGACTATAGAATAAGCATGCTATTGCCAGTGTATAAGTATAAAGAGGACATCCACAACTGTAGACAGTACAGAGGTATTGAACTCCTGTCACACTGTGAGAAAGTTCTGGACAGGGTGAGTGATTAATGATTATACAGAGTAGTGGCAAGCAACATGGGAAATGAGCAGCTCAGATTCACATTAGGATGCAACACGTATGATGTTTGCAGTAAGACAGATAGAAATGAGGAAAGAGTCCAACTGGGCATTCCTACACTTGTAGAAAGTGTATGACAAGGTCCCACAAAAGCTGATTTGAGCAGTTCTGGAGTGGTTGGTTCAAAGTCCCAGAAACATTGGTAGAATTAGTGAAGATAATGTACTCTTTGACTCAATTTCGAACAGTGTTTGATCTCACCAAGGGGTTCCCAGTGGAAGTGGGTGTACATTAGGGTTCAGCTCTGCGCCCACTGCTGTTCATACAAGTTATGGACTACACTAGTAAATATGTAAGAAGGGACAGAACACTGAAGCTGCTGTATGCAGACAATGTGACATTACAGGCAGACTCTAAAGAAGACCTTTAGCAAAGGACAGGGGAATGAAATGCAAAACTGAAGGTACATAGGTTGAAATGAGTACAGATAAGACAATTGTAATGGCAGTAAACGGGGAAATCAGAAGAAACTGAGAACTGAGATAGACAGGAAAATACTGGAAAAGGTTAACAGCTTCAGGTATCTGGGAGAGTTTATTGAGGAGAAAGGAAATCTTAATGAGGAAGTCATAGCTAGAATCAGAGGGGCTGCAGCCAACTGGCACAGAGTTTCACAGGTAGTGTATGAAAGCAGAATGCCAAAGAAGCTGAAAAGTAAGGTGTACAAAACAGTGGTGCAACCTGCATTACTGAATGGTACTGAAACCTGGGCAGTAAATGCAGAGCAGTTGAGGCATAATAATAATAATACCTATTTGTTAACCAAGTAAACTCACTGGACATACAATCCCTTTTTAGGGATGACTTGGGAACAATGACTGATTAAGTGACTTTCTCAAGGTTACATGGACTGATGAAAGTGAAGTTTACCACAGGAACTACAGCTTGCAACCTTAACCTCTCTGCCAATCTGTCAGGCATAATGCTAGAGGTGATGGAGATGAAGTGCCTGAAATGGGTAGTAGGATGCACACTGAATAAATAAAAAAATGAGGACATCAGAGCAGAAGCCCAAGTAGATCCATTTGCAGAGAAGGTCAAAGAGAACACATTATGGTGGTTTGGGCACAGGTACAGAAAAACATAAGACAATTTGGTAAAGAAAATTTGGGACAGATAGGAACTAGGCAGGAGGAAACAAGGACATCCATCAAAGAGATGGCTGGACTGTGTGAGGGAAGACCTGTGACAGTCAGGCATGACTGTTGAAGAAGGTAAGAGGTTGGTATTGAATCAAGAGTGATGTGACAGTTGATATGACACCCTGACCACTTGCAGAAAATGGGAAAATGGAGGTTGATGATGATGGTGATGAAAATTTCAGCCCCTTCTATAGATCAACCTTTTTCCACCAAACACTGCTTTTACACAGACTGAAATCATTTACTAAATCTTGTCCTGCTCTTGCTTTCATTAAGCTATTTTATCAATATCCTCTGCTTCCAGTCCTAATTTCATCCTAATTCCAATTTTGTGGAAACTATAAATTGGAAAATAAAATACACATTAAAAATACATAGAAACCCCACTCTGGAATTTCTAAAGTTGGGGTCTCTACACCTTCTTCATCAACATCCTTCAGTCTCCAGTGAAGCTGTCCTGGAGACTGCCGGGGACTCGGCAGCTGGCATTGAGACAGGTGCAGGACATGGTAGAAACCACTGTAGCACATCCAGTGACACAATTGACATGGCATAAAGCGTGAGCACAAATGGAAAGAAAGAGAACAACAAAAGGCAATAAAATTAAAAAGATGGCAGCAATAAATTAAAAACAAAGCAAAAGAAATGATCAGTAGGTTGTGTTGCATCAATTTACACTACAGTCCCTGAAATGGAAGAAATGCTATAAACTAATTGATGTCAACCATAGGTTATATACATGCCTGTGGCATGGTTCTATATCAGTTTGTTGAAGATTCACTTCAGCAAATCTGACTTATTCAACCCCAAACCACTAAATTTCACTTCTGTGAATGTTCATAGATTTAAGTAGGGAAAGGAAGCAGTTTTTATATTATAAGCACTTCGTGGATGATGTTTTTATTTTATGGAAAGGAACCAGTGAGTCTCTGAAAGATTTTGTATATTTTATAGAAAATCATAGCACGTTTTAAGTTTTCTTTACATTTTTCTGATCATACACCAGATTTTTTAGATGTTAATCTAACTATTAGGAATGGCTCTATCGAGACGTCATTATATCAGAAGGATTGTAGGAGAAATGATTTTCTTCACTGTTCTAGCATGCATCCTAATTATATTTATAAGAATGTACTCGAGTCAATTTTCTGATCATACACCAGATTTTTTAGATGTTAATCTAACTATTAGGAATGGCTCTATCGAGACGTCATTATATCAGAAGGATTGTAGGAGAAATGATTTTCTTCACTGTTCTAGCATGCATCCTAATTATATTTATAAGAATGTACTCGAGTCAATTTTTGAGGATATTCAGTTTACATAATAACGAACGTGCTTATTTGGAAGCAAATGGGAATTTAACATTGGATTTTATGAACAGAGATTATAGGCAGCATGAACTTGACAGGTCATTAGAAGAAGTCCGCACTTTCCGTTCCACCAGTGGTAAACCGTATTTTTGTAGATGTACATCCACTGAACCTAATGTTAAGGTTTCTAATGGAAGAAATTAAATGGATCACTGGTTTACAAGCTGATAAACCATCAGGGATTAATGTTAGTATACCTTTAAAGCCAGCCCTGAAAAAAATGGACGTTACGTCATTGAGCACATTGTTATCCTTATTCCATTGGTTCTTAGTTATTTAAAGGTACCCGCCTTTTAATTCTTATTAGATCTGATGAAGTGCAAATTGTGCAAAGCACTTATCTTTCCTTTTTATTTTGTTTTCTTTTGTATTTATATGCTTTTAACTTGCATACATTAAAGTTTATGCCATCAGCTTCTCTAACATCTCATCTTTATTTAATTGTAGCAATGTATACACTACCAAATTCAGAGTCCTCCCCATCTACAACAAACCCTATACTTTATATAGGTTCCCTTCTAAAACCTACTACTTCTCACACTTTATAAATCATCTCTTGTTACTATCTCGAAGTGATAACTTACACCCAAATCCAGGCCCTCCCATCTCTCCCAATAACAGCCATACCTTAGCTCCCTCCACTAAGACACCTACTTCCTATCGAAACCTATTTATAATGACAATCAATACACACAGTATTTGTAGCAAAATTACAGAATTTCATGCCTGACTCTTTCAATATACCCCTGAAATCATTGCTATTACAGAAACAAGGCTAAAGCCACATGTATCAGACACTAAAATAGTTCCAACTGGTTACAATAGCCTATGTAAAGATAGACTCTAAAAGAAAGGGGGGTGGGGCTTTAATCTATCATAACTCCTTAACCATTACATCCTTTCCTAAACATGTCCCAAACTTTGGCAACATGGACATTTTATTAGCATTATTACAAATAAATCATAATAAACACTTATGCATAGCAGCACTATATGTTCCCCCAGGCCAAATCATCCCTATTCTTGAAGATTTTCTATCTTGGACAACCTATAACATATCTCATAATACTGTCATTCTAGGGGATACTAACATTACCTGGCAAAATTTAATCTTAAACTCCCCAGCTAACACAGTTATACACAGCTTGTCACATGCCCTACACGAATACTAAACAAGCAACCAGAATCCTGGATCCTAGTCTCAGATCCACACAAATATTCCAGCACTAGTACCTTTCCTGATATTCTAACCACCGTTTACCAGCTTTTCCACACTGAACCCCTACTCAGGTACCCAAACCCCACTCATGTAGAACATCTAGAAACTTAACCAACTTCAACCAAATAACCTTCAGTAACACCCTCAAAGCTCAGAATTGGACCCCACTAAAAACATTACCCTTAGAAGATGCTATAAACTATTTGAATAAGGTCTTCCTTGATACCCTAAATACTTCAGCCACTATTCAGTACAAAAGAACAAAACTTACCCATGCTCCTTGGCTTACAAAACCAACAAAACAAATACTTCTTTCCAGAGATGATCCTGGAATAAATGGCGTAAAAACAAAAAACAAGCAAATGAAATTAACTTCAAACAACTTCATAACAAAGCCAAGAAATGAGTTAAAATGATAAAAAAACTATTTTTCACAACAAGTATCTAGTCAAAGAAATAACCCCTAAACATTTTAGAAATCAGTCTCTTCTCTTCTTAATCTAGGAACCACACAAAACAAACTACAATCATGTTATCATAAAATCACAAGATTTGTCTCTGGCCTACCAAACCACACACACCACTACCAAGCCATTAAGGAATTGAAATGGTTTGAATTCCCCACTGCCTTCATTACACTCAACTAACACTTACACATGAACTAGTATGCAACCCAGAAAAGTGCCCTTCACTTCATTCCATCCTACAATCATTCATCCCCTCCCGGAATCTTTGGTCTATTAATAAGCAGCTTCTAAGCATATCCAAACCCTATAAGAGAGCTGGACAAAGCTTGTACTCCCACTCCATACCAAAATTATGGAATTCCCTTTTCCTATTATACAACTTGATTACATAAAAACCTTAAATTTTTGCCCTCAAAAGCCACTTTCTTAACAATCAAATCCGTCCTTGTGCCCAGAACTATAGACCACCATAAACAAATTCTTAGATTTTTCTTACTAGTATGACTCTTTTCACCTTCAAGTAATAATTAATGAATCCTCTGAATGTCTTTAACTTTTCTACATCAGTCAAGGTATGTCAGTCGCTGTCTTGCCTCTACAATTCATTATTAGGCTTAATCCTACACTTCCCATATACTGAAGTGCATAAATAAACTGTTTATTACGAATGTGTCTACTGTCTTTTTTCCCGCCATATTATGAATGCCATTAACAATGCTGTATGTGTACTACTAAAACTTAAGCAGATTGTATAAAACTTTCTACTCTGTATATTACTAATCTCTAGGAAACTGTATAAAATTTTAGTACACTGCTTTTATTGTAAATATTATCTTGTTGTAAAAAATTTTGTACTGTAACTGGAGCTTTTCTCCCCAGGCCTGATCCAGTCAGTTTTTCCAGTCAGCAAATGTCAATCAATCAATCAATCAACAAATAAATAATTGCCCTAGCAAGACAATGCAGGCATCCATGTAGTACTCAGCACCCTCATAAGAATGCAGAAAAATGTTTATGTCCCTGCTGGACCATATGGGAACCCTTCTAAAATCAGTCATTCCAAAAACCATACCCACTTGCCAGGTTTAAATTAGGAGGGATATGGAAGCTGAAAATGTGTTGATACACATCATGGATGTCACATGATGTGCTTGCTAGGCTGAAATGGGGCATGTTTTTGTCAATTGCTGCTTGTCCAGCTGACAATAGCACAAAGACATTATCACTGAGAGCCACATTCAACAAGCATGTGGTATTACATTTTCTCCACTGCTGGAGATTTCCCCCCGGCAAAAAAATCTTTTTTTGTGTGCGTGCATTGAAAGTGGCATTCAGAAATTTCTTTTAGCTGTTTTGTCCATTAGACAAACATTCTTGAATAAATAATCACAAATCCATTGAAACTAGCAGGGAAATGGAAGCATAATTGCATTGCTACATACTGCAGATGTCATATGACATGCATTTTTAAGTAGCACGGCAGTACAATGCAGTCCGATGACAAAGTTTAGTAGCAATATTGCAGCAGAGATGCACACTGTGGGGGAGTGGGGAAATTAGTTTCTGTAAATATGGCAGCATGTCTCTGTTAATGGTTATAATGGATTTTGACTTGACAACATGCCACAAAGCATGGTACTGATGTGCCATTGCTCCCCTCTCATTTAATCTATGAATAACAGCAGGGCCATAGAAGTTGTAGATGTGCAGGTGTAAGGAAGCTATCCAGGCATGTGCAGAATGTATAGTGGCCAACTATTCATGTTCCCTATTAGACAAAGGCCCTGTAGTGAACTGTGGGGCTACCAATGTGCTGCACTAAGTATGCAGTTCAAAAACATTTTTTCTGAATTGCTTCATTAGCATAATCACTGTAGTACAAACCTCATAAGGTGAAAAAGTGTTCTTCAATTGTTGTAGTAAGGGCACATATTCTACAGTATGTGAGGATGCAGAATACATATATGTGCCTCAGCAGGGGAAGGTTGTTTAACAACATACCTCTCAAACCACTGTTTGCAGGACACAAGTTTCTCTGTCTTCCATCACCATTTTGTTGTGAATGTAGTATATAGAAGGCATGTCACTCATTATAGATTCATAGGTTAGTACTAAGCTAACTGCCCTTCTGGGCCATTTTAAGCCTAGCCAATTACCCATGTAAGTTTCAAAGCCTGTACCTTGTGTCTGTAAGGCAAAACCTTAACCATTATGCCAACCTCCCACCCAATGTGTATGTCCTTGTACATAGTCTGCACTAATTCTATCAGTGTTTCTGGGACTTTTGTACATTCCAGGACCACCCAAATCAGCTTTTTCATACTTCCTTCAAGTCTGGGAATGCTCATTTGGACTCCGTCCTCATCTGTAGGCCTTTCTCCACTATCTGTCTCACTGACAACATTGGATTGACCATGCTACTTCCTGATCTGAATAAAAACTGTGCATCCCCTATCTTACTTTCTGTTAATTTGTCTATCAGTCATCCTTTTTTGCACTTTCTTGAAGTATGACAAGAGTTTGCTACCTCTATACTGAATGCAGTTGAGAATGTGTAAGGTAAGGAAGAAAAGCCAACTACATCACAGAACTGGATGTGAGATGATATAACAAAGGACAAGGTAGGAAAATTACAATCTCCTGCATCACCATACATGCTTAGGCTTCAGTTATATCCACAATAATCTATGAATAACAACAAATTTAATCTATGCATAACAGCAAATTGGTTGAGCTCCACATATAAATTGCACAAATACAAGAAAGTATAGACACATTTATCATGGGGTGGTGGAGTGGTACAGATGTACGGATATCCTTGTGGACCAGGAATGCCCTTGATGCCAAAGTGGTATACAGTTTTGTGTCCTGGAAGTAATCATAGGTATATAACCCCCATGAACATGAACATTTATGTCATCAGCTAGAGAAGTTTTCTCTGGCAGAGACAGTACCTATATGCACATGGATGGCACATATTGAACACATGTCTGACAGGGCTTTCTGTAAGTGTATATGGCTGGACATAATAACTGATGTCAATGCCATGAGTGGCCAAAATAGACTGACACAACAGGTCTGACAGAGGGTCATGATGTCATGATTCTGTGTGCCTGAGTAAAGGTTCCAGCTATTACATAGGCAATGATGGTCACAGGTGGTGCCACCAATACACATCATTCAACAACATGGAAGATGTCCTGTTGTCCCGCTCAGGTGACAGTAAGTGGACACTATTCCCTGTTGGAGGCCTGGATAAGAGGGTTAAACTTGGTGCAAGACTATTTATCTCTGTTAGATATGCAAATCACCAGGTTGGTACTACCTTACAGTCGTGGAACAGTGTTGTAGTACACCACTGACTTGAGCATTCTTATGCCAAACACCACAAAATTCTCCATACAGGCAGATCTTGGATGCAGCCATAGCATTATTCTCCTATGTGTATGCTTGTCTTTATTCTTTGTATGATCTGTTCTGTGCAGTGCTGGTGCAGCAATGGAGTGTCAGACTGTCACATAATGATATTTGTACACACAGGGGTTTATCACTCAGCATTCAAAGGTGCAATGGTTATGGGCTTAGCCACAATGGAGTAGGGAATGGTTAATGTTAGTGCATTAGCAGAGTCTGAAGATGATGGCAGCTTCAGCATGGCACAGTCTGAAGACACAGTGCCATTGTCAGAAAAAGTTGATGTGGAGGGCACACTCCCATCCACATCCACTGATACATCTGTGATACCTATGGAAGCTTTCCCATTCTCTCCACTGGATATCAAAGAACATGCCATGGCTGGTAGCCCAAGACAATGTATACTATTGTCAGATATTCATGCACATTCATTGGGCAGTAGCACCACCACAAAACATGATGACAGCATGAAGGAGTGGCATGCCTGAGAAGGCTGGTACCATGTCACCAGCGGGCATGCTTGTTCCAGAATCCTACATGCCATATCACTCAATATGCAAAGCAGGTTGTCATACAGTAACAGCAGCAGTTTCACTTCTTCATGCAGGCCACAAATCCCACTCAGCATCTCTGCCATGATAAGCCTTGCGGCTGTTTGTGCCTGGATTACTGACCCACACATCTGATGATTGATGCTAACTTTGAAATCCAAATCAGGGAACGTCCTGTAGTCGTGGCAATGATAGCCACCTACATATCTCTGTCCTATGGGGAGTATATTTACCTCAGAGTCATGAGACTCATTGATGCTGCCTGTAGCAGTGACTCCTGTGTAATATGGGTGGGGTTAACATGGCAGGACATCCAGTTATAAACACAGGTGTTAATGGAGGTTCAGCCTGTTACTCCAATGTCGTTCCATATGAGGTGATACAAGCATGCCCTCCAGTATTAACACTACTGGCAGTGCCTCTGGTCATCATCATGTGAGATGTGTATGGTGCCATCATCAACAGCCATAGGTGCTCTGATGACATCAGGCATGTGCCACCTCTTGTGCTGAACCACCGACTAGTGAAACATGTAAAAGTAATGATAACATACCTATAGCAGTGCTAGAACACATGCATCTCTCTTTGCAACCTGTGGTACACATACTGATACATGCCAATTATGTGAAGTTGCATAGGGGCACATACATAAATATGTTGTACAGAAAGTCACAGTTACAACCTCAATATACCTGAATAACAGGTATGCAGGTGTTCTGCAGAATAAAAGCTTAATATATGTAGGTCATTGTAAACCAAGAATGGAACATTCATTCCCTACAGATTCTTGGGCAGTCATCATATTGATGCTCCTGTGCTTCAACTATACTAGTGTCTATCTATGACCTCCCCATAGCACTGACATCCTACAGCACCCCTTGTGATACCTGGCCCCAGAAAGCCTTGCTGACAAGGACAGGCATGCCATGTGTGTATGGGTTATCCATTCATTAACTCCTCTCTCCTGTGAAGTGAACTCTCCCAGCCATTGCCATTCTCTTTATGCAATAACAAGATGTGTACACCAGTTTACACCTGTGAGTCAGTGTGTGCGTGTGTGTGTGTGCGTGTGTGTGTGTGTGTGTGTGTGTGTGTGTGTGTGTGTGTGTGTGTGTGTGTGTGTGTGTGTGTGTGTGTGTGTGTGTACACAACAATGTTCTTGCAGACCTATGTGCATCAGCAATGTCCCTCTGCCTTCATATTGTGTCCAAATACCTGTCTCCTAATGTGCTGCCACCATTCACATCATGTAACATACTGACAGAAGCAATGGACATGTTGCCACTGTCCACCTTCTTATAGCACTGATCTGACAGCAAATGATGCAAACTTTGGACCTGGAGGGCTTATTGGCAGCTTCTGTTGCCATGTCTCAGGGGAGGGGGGCAAAGCTTCATCCTCCTCTGTGAGTGACCTAGATGGTTCTGTCTGGATCACCTGGCATCAGGCACTGCAGCTGGTCATGTCTGTGGAGATGGCAGTAGAATTTATGCACTGGGACTCTGGAGAATCTTCTTGTGTAACAGATATGGATTGCACAACCTACAGGCCCTGCCTTTAGGGACAACAGAGGCAAAGCCTTCCTATAATATCAGCCATTAATGCGACTAATATCTGGGTGGGCTCTACACTGGGCTGGTCAGACAGAGTTTCAGTATCCTGCCCAAACCCTCATTATGATGTTTTCCTTTCTTGTGTGTCACTTTGCATACCCTTTTTGTAGCCCAGTCCTCCCCAGCATCAATTGTCCTCACTCAGTCTCTTTCCCTTCACTCTTCCTCATCTTTTGAAACCATGTCTCCAGTGTTAGTATCTAGCTGTGATTTATGTTTATGTGTAACTAGTACCTTCTATATTCTTTCTTTCCTTTCTATACATCTTCTTTATTACCATCCTCCTTAACCATTCTACTTTAAAATGAAAAATTGGCACCTGTCACAAAAATATGCTTTTCTTCCATCCTTTCCATCTTTTTTTTGGGGGGGGGGTCCTTGCATGTGTTCCTCTGTTTGCTCTTTCCCCATTTCTGGCTTTCCCTTATTCCCCCTTTCCTCCCCATCTGCATGATGAATTGAATTGGCACTTTACTGTGCTGGCCCTCTGTGGCTTGCCCACAATGACTGCATTGGACCTATGTGGGGTTTCTCTGAGCATGTCATCATATATAGCCTGGGGCAAACCTCATCACTGTATTTGTCACATACATCGCCTGACTGTCTATATCGTGGCAATTTCTCTATTACTCACTAGCATGACTGCTGCCATTAATGTAGCTGTAATAATTTACTATGTAGCCCTTTCCCCAGATTGTCAGCATTATGCGGTCCTAAGACATTACTAAGCAGCCATGGGCTGCATTGTGCTAAAACATCTTTTATTATTAGTGCAGGACTTCAGCATGTTAAATCTTTATAAATACCCTCCACTGTTTTTTTTAAATATTGAAACCAGCTATCTATTGATACTTATATCAAAAACAAAAACATTCCCAACTGACTTTATACACAGTTATTTCTCTCAAACATGTTTATCAAAACTGGAACAATTGAAACAGCATGACTTCTCTTTCCAACATTTTGTGGCATGCTTTACAGTCTTATTTCACCAATGCCTGCTTTATCCTTTATTATTCTCATTAGCTGGAACTAAATGGACTACCAGTCCAGGTGACAAGGACAGTGAAAGAGGCTCACATATCCTTGTATCTAACCCTTACACCTGCCTGTCTAAATACTGCAGCCAAGGAAACCACTTGTTTATAAACTTCTGCCTATTCCTCTGTACCATCGTCTGCTTCTCATCTTTTCTCAAGTCATAAAAATATTAATTATCTGTCTTGTGATGCATCTTGAAAATTGTGGTGCCTTTTAATATATTTCTTGCTAGCAACATTATTATCCATGATAGACAGACAGCATGTAATAAAAGCTTTCCTTCTTCTCCTATTCCCAAAAAGAAGAGCTTAGAACTAAGACTGATATTTACCAAAGTCACTTAATAATCTTAGTACATCTATAGTAAAATCTGTCAGCAATAAACATGCTTAAAATGAATTTCCAGTCTCCCTTGAGTCATTTGTGCATCACCAGTGTAATTCATCTGCTATCAGAAATATCTCTAGATCTCTACCTGTGTTTACAAATACCTGTGGTGACATTTCAAGCAGAGATTTTAAGCCTTCTGGAGCTTTTCATGACACTCGGCATTTAATACACATAGAGCAAAATCCCCTAGTCTCTCTCTCACAATCAACAATTTTTCCTACTCCTTCTATAAATCTTAAAGCCACTGCCTACATCAAAATATGTAATGCTTAAAACACCCATGATATAATTTTCCCTACTGACTGTATGTCCTAGATGTGCCCCTATTTTCCACTGTATCTATTAGGGACACTACTTATGCCTATGGTAACCCAATTAGTCTCACAAATGCTGTTTCCATAATGCTCCAATTGCATTCTCTGTGAGACAAAATGCCCCTGTGCCTCATCCTAGGAAAGAAGTTCACCACTCTAAATAATCTGCCCCCAATAATGTTGCTATTGCCCCCTCCCTCTCTATACTCAAAACACAGCATCATCTGTCTTTCTTCCCCAGCTGGTAATATATCTTGGCACTATGCTCTAAGATTCATGTTCAAAAATATCATTTGCAATTCCTGTGTAAGTTTTCCCATTGATAGCTAGTCAACTGTTTTTTGCTACACACTCCAGAAAATTCCAATGAATGGAAATGTTTCCCTCAAGATCTCCTTCCATTTTGTTTCATATGCACATGCTTGGCATCTAACCTACAAGGTAAACTTCATACTCTCCTGTTTTTCTTTATATCTCAGACTTCCAGGCCACTTTCCTCCTTGGACTGTAATGCCTTTTTCCATGACACCCTTAGTATATCTCAGTGCAGAGGAATTCTGTCATGAAGTTCTTCACTTTTACTAACTGATAAAGGCCTATCCTAGATAGAACATAAGTAGCAAAACCTGCCATTGCAGCAGCCAGTATCTCTGATCCAATTCCAAGACCATAATTTTCCATTTTAAAGTCTATTTCTGATTTACCAGATGCTTCATCATAAGACATCAATACTGACTCTTAAAGCCATGCAATACCAATATCCCTAAATATCTCAGTCAGTTTAGGATACTGGTTAATCATTTCCTGGCCACTGGAACAAAGTTAACCCTAAAGCATCCATCTTGTCCACATAATCTCCCAAAATTTTGCAGTATGTCAAAAAAGTACTTGACAATGAATTTGTGGATTTTCAAATGTTAACAGTATACACACATTACGGTTGTTCGTAATATACATAGTTTAAAGTATTTAGTGTTTTGTAGTGTTAAAATTCTGTTGTTTGAGTCTTTTTTCATTTTCATTGTGATTGTTTTATCTTAACTTGTAATAAAAACTTGTTCAAATAAAAGAGATTAGGGGAAAAAAGTATAATTCTCAAGTGCATCATTCCCCAGTTATTCTTATTTATTTATTTATTTATTTTACATTTGTTAACTGGGAAATTCCGAATGGACCAGGTCCATTTTCAGCGGCGGCCCTGGAGAAAAGCTCCGGCATCAAGTTATACAAATACAGTACATCCAGCATTATACACAAAACAGGTTTTATCATGTATGCTGAGCATAGTAATATAACGACAAGAAATTAATAAAACACTCCAGGTAAAAGAATATAAAGAACATAGGTAAAAAGACAATGTCAGTTACAGTACATCCATCATAATACACAAAACAGGTTTTATCATGATTGCTGAGCATAGTAATATAACAACATGAAATTAATAAAACGCTCCAGGTAAAAGAATATATAGAACATAGTTAAAAAGACAGTGTCAGTTACAGTACATCCATCATAATACACAAAACAGGTTTTATCATGTATGCTGAGCATAGTAATATAACGACAAGAAATTAATAAAACACTTCAGGTAAAAGAAGATATAGAACATGGGTAAAAAGACAGTGTCAATTATACATTGGTAAGAGAAGAAAATATATCAAGTAAGATTCTACAGTTAAAAGCACCCTTTCAGATGACCAAGCCTACAAGGGATCAGAGATCCAGCATGTGATCAGAGAGGAGTTTGGGGAGATAATAGTAGTATGGGTAGGGTTATGTGATACAAGGGCATAACCAGGTACTAAGAAGGTGTGATTTTAGGGAGTTTTTGAATATGGATGTGGAGGGGGCAGTGGACACAGATGGGGGAAGAGAGTTCCAATTTCTGGCAATGGTGTGGGAGTAGAGCGCTTTCCCTGCATTATTGTTAGCCTTGGTGTTGGAGAGGAGAGATTTTTCACAGGATATTAGGTACCAGTTTGCGGTATAGACAGCAAGTAGGTTGGATAATGAGGATTTTTTTTCAGGATATTTGAGAATATTGTAGGCTGTGCCCAGCTGGTGATAGTTAAGTAGCTGTGGTAGTTCAAGCCATTTTAGTTATTTTAGTGCAGCACAGTGATGGGTTCTATAGGTTGAGTTAGTAGCAAACTTGGCTATTTTATTGTAGCATGATTCTAGTTTGTCTAGGTCACATTGTCTGATTTGGGTAAAGATTGGTGCTGCATATAATAGAGTTGAGAGGAGGTGGCTTTGTGCAAGAGTGACTCTTGCTTTTTGTGAGAGAAAGGACTTATGCCTGTATAGGGAGCTTAGTTTTTTGTGTACTAGTTTTATGGTTTGTGAGATGTGAACATCAAAGTTGAGATTATTGTCTATTTCAATGCCCAGAAGTTTAGTGCGGTTAAAAGGGGAGATGGTGGTGCCGTCCTTAGATGTTATGGTAAAGGAGAGGGTTTTTTTTATCTATTAGGGGTAAATAGTAGCAGTTTTGCCTTTTTGGGATTTAGAATTAGTTGGATACCTGATATCCATTTTTCGACTGAGTTAAATGTATCTTGAGTGAATGTATATAGGGTGGTGGGAGATGGGGTGGAGCAGATCAGGGTTGAATCATCCGCATATTGTATGAGTGTGGCATGTTGTGTAGCGCTATTGAGGTTATTTGTGAAAATAGAGAACAATAGCGGGCCCAGTATAAAGCCCTGTGGGACACCTATGGTGGTTGGAAGTGGTGTAGACAGAGTTCCTTTCCACTGGACTGATTATTGCCTGTCAGACAAGAAGCTTCTGAACCAGGCTATAGTAGAGGAGGTGAAGGATAATGATGTTAGTGAGTCTAGTAGAATGGAGTGGGAGACCATATCAAATGCTTTTGTCTAGGAAAATGGCTGATACATATTTGTTATCATTCCTGTGAAGATTATATGAGTCGTGATGGATAGAATGGCTGTGGTAGTGCTGTGATGTGGACAGAAACTGTGTTGTGTGGTAGATAGTAGATTGTGTGTGCTAAGAAATGGCATCACTTGCAAGTGGATGCATTTCTCAAGAATTTTGGATAAGGGGCAAAGGATGGCAATAGGTCTGTAGCTAGAGAATTCATAAATACATTTATGATGCTACCATCAAGGGCTCCAAATATAGAACAAACAGTAAAGGAGACAATGGGCATCCTTGCCTAGTTCCCCTAGCAAACAGAAAATTCCTCTGACAATCTTACTAACAGTTTCACTAGGGCCTTGGTACCTCTATGTGTTTCTTCTAATAAATACACCCATTTCCCTGGCAGTTTTAATTTTAACAACAAAGCAAAAAAGATGCCCCCAATCCACCCCCATCATATATCCTTTTCATCATCAAGGTATATTATAGTCAATGTATTTCCCTTATTCTAGATATCCTGTATTATCATAAGTATCCTCAGATTATCAATGTTCTTCTTCCTTTAAAAAAACTCATACTAATCTAGATGCAGAATCTTTGTACTTACCTAGGTAAAATATTTATAAAGACCTTGTACTTAAGTCTGAAGACCTAAATGGGCTTGTACATAAAATGAGAAAGGGACTCTTCCCTTTAGGAAATATAAATTGTATGTCTCTGCTCCAAGAATTAGAGATACCACATGTATGGAATACCTTATTCACTGTGTGCCCTTATCTTTAATATTATTTCCCTTCTGAGTTCTTTAGCTTCAGTGGGAATCCCCCCAACATGTTTCTTGAAGGCTTCCTTCATCTCTTCAAAACTTACTGGGGCTACTAATGGTCTTTTTTTGTTCAATAATAAATTGGGATAGCATCAGCGACTGTAGACATTGCTGCTCCTCAGTCTTACTCTCCTCCTACTCCCGATCTGCTCTATACAAATCCTGATAGTATTTCTTAAATACCCTGAGTATCCCTTATAGTCCTTTCATTCTACCCTGTATCTTCATTTTGAATTTTAAAAAAAGCACTTTCAAACTTCTACTCCCTTAATCTGACTGCTAGGACCATAAGCAGCTTGGAGGATTATTTGTAAAATATAACCCCTTTATCATTAACTTTTGCAAACTAAATTTAATATCTTCGTGATCCTGAATCTTCTTCTCTGACTCGTCTAACTGAATCTTTGTATATAGAGTTAACCCTGTAACTTCAGTTGCAAGTTCTATTTTCCTTGTTTATTTTCCCTAATTTGTCCATCTTTCTTCTGCCCCATAATATAATTCTTTTTTTAACTTTTACAGCCATCCCAATTCATAAGTGATACTTCTGTCATCTGTCATAACTGTGAAAAAATATTCTTCTTCATCCAGTTTTTAAAGGCATATTTGATAACAAATATATCAGAAGTCTCCAATTCTTGACTCATTCCTACTTCCCAATTGCATTCATCGTACAAATATATTCCATATAGATGATGATTTTGTCCATTCCAGACCACTCTTTATGTTTGGATGTTTAGTAGTGTAGTATATATATATATATATATATATATATATATATATATATATATATATATATATATACACATACACGTCATTTCCCCACACATCAAACTATGCCTAATCATCCACTAGCTCCAAGTAGTGCTTATATAAATCATGATCAGTGCTCTACTCTGTTTAACAAATGAGAAGCATACATACATGCATACATACATATTAAATTCCAGTCCCCCCAGTGATAGGAGCATGTTTTCCTGACAGACCATTGCCTGTGTAAGTACTAGTTTAAGATGTCTTAACTCTGCTGTATATGGTAGATAAATAGATATTATTGTTCATTTAAACCATTAATAAGTTCTTTAAACAATATATAACAACTTCCCAGATCCACCTACTGCAAATCTACATCCAATGGAAATCCTGCAAACATCACAATCACCACACTCCTTCAGCCCATTCCCCTATAAATAGCTCCTGCAACTACACTAAAGCCCTTTTTTGTTAACTCAGTATGTTCGTCCTCCATTATGCATGGCCACCAATTTACACTCCTGTTCTTTTATTCATATTCAACATTTGACAAAATAAATAAGCCTGTTGACATTCCAGATTAAAAAGTTTCCCTTGCACTAGCTTAATTCCATCCCTTCCTCTCCACTAAGACTTTTCTATTTATTGTCTTCATTCTTATTCCTGCTTCTTCTCCCTTCCCTCCCACCACATGAATCTTCTAGTTAAAAGTTGCAAACTATAATCTCCCCACATTGCAGCCCTTCTAGAAGAAATAAGAAGAAATATGAACATGTCTAAGGAAAAGGAAGTCTGGGAAAGTGCAGGGAAAGCTGCAGGCTCAAGTGAGGTCACAGCAGATATGATCACGTTGTTGGGTGAGACTGAGGAGAAATTGCTCTTGAGGGTACTTATAGCAAAATGGAGAGAGGCATATCCCAGATGACTATAGAATAAGCATGCTACTGCCAGTGTATAAGTATAAAGAGGACATCCACAACTGTAGACAGTACAGAGGTATTGAACTCCTGTCACACTGTGAGAAAGTTCTGGACAGGGTGAGTGATTAATGATTATACAGAGTAGTGGCAAGCAACATGGGAAATGAGCAGTTCAGATTCACATTAGGATGCAACACATATGATGTTTGCAGTAAGACAGATAGAAATGAGGAAAGAGTCCAACTGGGCATTCCTACACTTGTAGAAAGTGTATGACAAGGTCCCACAAAAGCTGATTTGAGCAGTTCTGGAGTGGTTGGTTCAAAGTCCCAGAAACATTGGTAGAAATAGTGAAGACAATGTACTCTTTGACTCAATTTCGAACAGTGTTTGATCTCACCAAGGGGTTCCCAGTGGAAGTGGGTGTACATTAGGGTTCAGCTCTGCGCCCACTGCTGTTCATACAAGTTATGGACTACATTAGTAAATATGTAAGAAGGGACAGAACACTGAAGCTGCTGTATGCAGATAATGTGACATTACAGGCAGACTCTAAAGAAGACCTTTAGCAAAGGACAGGGGAATGAAATGCAAAACTGATGGTACATAGGTTAAAATGAGTACAGATAAGACAGTTGTAATGGCAGTAAATGGGGAAATCAGAAGAAACTGAGAACTGAGATAGACAGGAAAATACTGGAAAAGGTTAACAGCTTCAGGTATCTGGGAGAGTTTATTGAGGAGAAAGGAAATCTTAATGAGGAAGTCATAGCTAGAATCAGAGGGGCTGCAGCCAACTGGCGCAGAGTTTCACAGGTAGTGTATGAAAGCAGAATGCCAAAGAAGCTGAAAAGTAAGGTGTACAAAACAGTGGTGCAACCTGCATTACTGAATGGTACTGAAACCTGGGCAGTAAATGCAGAGCAGTTGAGGCATAATAATAATAATAATACCTATTTGTTAACCAAGTAAACTCACTGGACATACAATCCCTTTTTAGGGATGACTTGGGAACAATGACTGATTAAGTGACTTTCTCAAGGTTACATGGACTGATGAAAGTGAAGTCTACCACAGGAACTACAGCTTGCAACCTTAACCTCTCTGCCAATCTGTCAGGCATAATGCTAGAGGTGATAGAGATGAAGTGCCTGAAATGGGTAGTAGGATGCACACCGGATAAATAAAAAAATGAGGACATCAGAGCAGAAGACCAAGTAGATCCATTTGCAGAGAAGGTCAAAGAGAACACATTATGGTGGTTTGGGCACAGGTACAGAAAAACATAAGACAATTTGGTAAAGAAAATTTGGGACAGATAGGAACTAGGCAGGAGGAAACAAGGACATCCATCAAAGATATGGCTGGACTGTGTGAGGGAAGACCTGTGACAGTCAGGCATGACTGTTGAAGAAGGTAAGAGGTTGATATTGAATCAAGAGTGATGTGACAGCTGATATGACACCCTGACCACTTGCAGAAAATGGGAAAATGGAGGTTGATGATGATGGTGATGAAGATTTCAGCCCCGTCTATAGATCAACCTTTTTCCACCAAACACTGCTTTTACACAGACTGAAATCATTTACTAAATCTTGTCCTGCTCTTGCTTTCATTAAGCTATTTTATCAATATCCTCTGCTTCCAGTCCTAATTTCATCCCAATTTCAATTTTGTAGAAACTATAAATTGGAAAAAAAAATACACATTAAAAATACATAGAAACCCCACTCTGGAATTTCTAAAGTTGGGGTCTCTACACCTTCTTCATCAACATCCTTCAGTCTCCAGTGAAGCTGTCATGGGGACCGCTGGGGACTCGGCAGCTGGCATTGAGACAGGTGTAGGACATGGTCGAAACCATTGTATCACATCCAGTGACACAACTGACATGGCATAAAGCATGAACACAAATGGAAAGAAAGAGAACAACAAAAGGCAATAAAATTAAAAAGATGGCAGCAATAAATTAAAAACAAAAGCAAAAGAAATGATCAGTAGGTTGTGTTGCATCAATTTACACTACACTCCCTGAAATGGAAGAAATGCAATAAACTAATTGATGTCAACCGTAGGTTATATACATGCCTGTGGCATGGTTCTATATCAGTTTGTTGAAGATTCACTTCAGCAAATCTGACTTATTCAACCCCAAACCACTAAATTTCACTTCTGTGAATGTTCATAGATTTAAGTAGGGAAAGGAAGCAGTTTTTATATTATAAGCACTTCGTGGATGATGTTTTTATTTTATGGAAAGGAACCAGTGAGTCTCTGAAAGATTTTGTATATTTTATAGAAAATCATAGCACATGTTTTAAGTTTTCTTTACATTTTTCTGATCATACACCAGATTTTTTAGATGTTAATCTAACTATTAGGAATGGCTCTATCGAGACGTCATTATATCAGAAGGATTGTAGGAGAAATGATTTTCTTCACTGTTCTAGCATGCATCCTAATTATATTTATAAGAATGTACTCGAGTCAGTTTTTGAGGATATTCAATTTACATAATAACGAACGTGCTTATTTGGAAGCAAATGGGAATTTATCATTGGATTTTATGAACAGAGATTATAGGCAGCATGAAATTGACAGGTCATTAGAAGAAGTTCGCACTTTCCGTTCCACCAGTGGTAAACCGTAGTTTTGTAGATGTACATCCACTGAACCTAATGTTAAGGTTTCTAATGGAAGAAATTAAATGGATCACTGGTTTACAAGCTGATAAACCATCAGGGATTAATGTTAGTATACCTTTAAAGCCAGCCCTGAAAAAAATGGATGTTACGTCATTGAGCACATTGTTATCCTTATTCCATTGGTTCTTAGTTATTTAAAGGTACCCGCCTTTTAATTCTTATTAGATCTGATGAAGTGCAAATTGTGCAAAGCACTTATCTTTCCTTTTTATTTTGTTTTCTTTTGTATTTATATGCTTTTAACTTGTATATATTAAAGTTTATGCCATCAGCTTCTCTAACATCTCATCTTTATTTAATTGTAGCAATGTATACACTACCAAATTCAGAGTCCTCCCCATCTACAACAAACCCTATACTTTATATAGGTTCCCTTCTAAAACCTACTACTTCTCACACTTTATAAATCATCTCTTGTTACTATCTCGAAGTGTTAACTTACACCCAAATCCAGGCCCTCCCATCTCTCCCAATAACAGCCATACCTTAGCTCCCTCCACTAAGACACCTACTTCCTATCGAAACCTATTTATAATGACAATCAATACACACAGTATTTGTAGCAAAATTACAGAATTTCATGCCTGACCCTTTCAATATACCCCTGACATCGTAGTTATTACAGAAACATGGCTAAAGCCACATGTATCAGGCACTAAAATAGTTCCAACTGGTTACAACAGCCTATGTAAAGATAGACTCTAAAAGAAAGGGGGGGGGCTTTAATCTATCATAACTCCTTAACCATTGCATCCTTTCCTAAACATGTCCCAAACTTTGGCAACATGGACATTTTATTAGCATTATTATGAATAAATCATAATAAACACTTATGCATAGCAGCACTATATGTTCCCCCAGGCCAAAACATCCCTATTCTTGAAGATTTTCTATCTTGGACAACCCATAACATATCTCATAAAACTGTCATTCTAGGGGATACTAACATTAATTGGCAAAATTTAATCTTAAACTCCCCAGCTAACACAGTTATACACAGCTTGTCACATGCCCTACACGAATACTAAACAAGCAACCAAAATCCTGGATCCTAGTCTCAGATCCACACAAATATTCCAGCACTAGTACCCTCCCGGATATTATAACCACCATTTACCAGCTTTTCCACACAGAACCCCTACTGAGGTACCCAAACCCCACTCATGTAGAACATCTAGAAACTTAACCAACTTCAACCAAATAACCTTCAGTAACACCCTCAAAGCTCAGAATTGGACCCCACTAAAAACATTACCCTTAGAAGATGCTATAAACTATTTGAATAAGGTCTTCCTTGATACCCTAAATACTTCAGCCACTATTCAGTACAAAAGAACAAAACTTACTCATGCTCCTTGTCTTACAAAACCAACAAAACAAATACTTCTTTCCAGAGATGAGCCTGGAATAAATGGCGTAAAAACAAAAACCAAGCAAATGAAATTAACTTCAAACAACTTCATAACAAAGCCAAGAAATGAGTTAAAATGATAAAAAAATGATTTTTCACAACAAGTATCTAGTCAAAGAAATAACCCCTAAACATTCTAGAAATCAGTCTCTTCTCTTCTTAATCTAGGAACCACACAAAACAAACTACAATCATGTTATCATAAAATCACAAGATTTGCCTCTGGCCTACCAAACCACACACACCACTGCCAAGCCATTAAGGAATTGAAATGGTTTGAATTCCCCACTACCTTCATTACACTCAACTAACACTTGCACATGAACTAGTATGCAACCCAGAAAAGTGCCCTTCACTTCATTCCATCCTACAATCATTCATCCCCTCCCGGAATCTTTGGTCTATTAATAAGCAACTTCTAAGCATATCCAAACCCTATAAGAGAGCTGAACAAAGCTTGTACTCCCACTCCATACCAAAATTATGGAATTCCCTTCCCCTATTATACAACTTGATTACATAAAAAACTTTAATTTTTGCCCTCAAAAGCCACTTTCTTAACAATCAAATCCGTCCTTGTGCCCAGAACTATAGACCACCATAAACAAATTCTTAGATTTTTCTTACTAGTATGACTCTTTTCACCTTCAAGTAATAATTAATGAATCCTCTGAATGTCTTTGATTTTTCTACATCAGTCAAGGTATGTCAGTCGCTGTCTTGCCTCTACAATTCATTATTAGGCTTAATCCTACACTTCCCATATATTGAAGTGCATAAATAAACTGTTTATTACGAATGTATCTACTGTCTTTTTTCCCGCCATATTATGAATGCCATTAACAATGCTGTATGTGTACTATTAACACTTAAGCAGATTGTATAAAACTTTCTACTCTGTATATTACTAATCTCTAGGAAACTGTATAAAATTTTAGTACACTGCTTTTATTGAAAATATTATCTTGTTGTAAAAAATGTTGTACTGTAACTGGAGCTTTTCTCCCCAGGCCTGATCCAGTCAGTTTTCTCAGTTAGCAAATGTCAATCAATCAATCAATCAATCAATCAATCAATCAATCAACAAATAAATAATTGCCCTAGCAAGACAATGCAGGCATCCGTGTAGTACTCAGCACCCTCATAAGAATGCAGAAAAATGTTTATGTCCCTGCTGGACCATATGGGAACCCTTCTAAAATCAGTCATTCCAAAAACCATTCCCACTTGCCAGGTTTAAATTAGGAGGGATATGGAAGCTGAAAATGTGTTGATACACATCATAGATGTCACACGATGTGCTTGCTAGGCTGAAATGGGACATGTTTTTGTCAATTGCTGCTTGTCCAACTGACAATAGCACAAAGACATTATCACTGAGAGCCACATTCAACAAGCATGTGGTATTACATTTTCTCCACTGTTGGAGTTTTCCCCCCGACAAAAAAAATATTTTTTTGTGTGTGTGCATTGAAAGTGGCATTCAGAAATTTCTTTTAGCTGTTTTGTCCATTAGACAAACATTCTTGAATAAATAATCACAAATCCATTGAAACTAGCAGGGAAATGGAAGCATAATTGCATTGCTACATACTGCAGATGTCATATGACATGCGTTTTTAAGTAGCATGGCAGTACAATGCAGTCCGATGCCAATGTTTAGTAGCAGTATTGCAGCAGAGATGCACACTGTGGGGGAGTGGGGAAATTAGTTTCTGTAAATATGGCAGCATGTCTCTGTTAATGGTTATAATGGATTTTGACTTGACAACATGCCACAAAGCATGGTACTGATGTGCCATTGCTCCCCTCTCATTTAATCTATGAATAACAGCAGGGCCATAGAAGTTGTAGATGTGCAGGTGTAAGGAAGCTATCCAGGCATGTGCAGAATGTATGGTGGCCAAATATTCATGTTCCCTATTAGACAAAGGCCCTGTAGTGAACTCTGGGGCTACCAATGTGCTGCACTAAGTATGCAGTTCAAAAACATTTTTTCTGAATTGCTTCATTAGCATAATCACTGTAGTACAAACCTCATAAGGTGAAAAAGTGTTCTTCAATTGTTGTAGTAAGGGCACATATTCTACAGTATGTGAGGATGCAGAATACATATATGTGCCTCAGCAGGGGAAGGTTGTTTAACAACATACCTCTCAAACCACTGTTTGCAGGACCCAAGTTTCTCTGTCTTCCATCACCATTTTGTTGTGAATGTAGTATACAGAAGGCATGTCACTCATTATAGGTTCATAGGTTAGTACTAAGCTAACTGCCCTTCTTGGCCATTTTAAGCCTAGCCAATTACCCATGTAAGTTTCAAAGCCTGCACCTTGTGTCTGTAAGGCAAAACCTTAACCATTATGCCAACCTCCCACCCAATGTGTATGTCCTTGTACATAGTCTGCACTAATTCTATCAGTGTTTCTGGGACTTTTGTACATTCCAGGACTACCCAAATCAGCTTTTTCATACTTCCTTCAAGTCTGGGATTGCTCATTTGGACTCCGTCCTTATCTGTAGGCCTTTCTCCACTATCTGTCTCACTGACAACATTGGATTGACCATGCTACTTCCTGATCTGAATAAAAACTGTGCATCCCCTATCTTACTTTCTGTTAATTTGTCTATCAGTCATCCTTTCTTGCACTTTCTTGAAGTATGACAAGAGTTTGCTACCTCTATACTGAATGCAGTTGAGAATGTGTAAGGGAAGGAAGAAAAGCCAACTACATCACCGAACTGGATGTGAGATGATATAACAAAGGACAAGGTAGGAAAATTACAATCTCCTGCATCACCATACATGCTTAGGCTTCAGTTATATCCACAATAATCTATGAATAACAACAAATTTAATCTATGCATAACAGCAGATTGGTTGAGCTCCACATATAAATTGCACAAATACAAGAAAGTATAGACACATTTATCATGGGGTGGTGGAGTGGTACAGATGTACGGATATCCTTGTGGACCAGGAATGCCCTTGATGCCAAAGTGGTATACAGTTTTGTGTCCTGGAAGTAATCATAGGTATATAACCCCCATGAACATGAACATTTATGTCATCAGCTAGAGAAGTTTTCTCTGGCAGAGACAGTACCTATATGCACATGGATGGCACATATTGAACACATGGCTGACAGGGCTTTCTGTGAGTGTATATGGCTGGACATAATAACTGATGTCAATGCCATGAGTGGCCAAAATAGACTGATACAACAGGTCTGACAGAGGGTCACGATGTCATGATTCTGTGTGCCTGAGTAAAGGTTCCAGCTATTACATAGGCAATGATGGTCACAGGTGGTGCCACCAATACACATCATTCAACAACATGGAAGATGTCCTGTTGTCCCGCTCAGGTGACAGTAAGTGGACACTATTCCCTGTTGGAGGCCTGGATAAGAGGGTTAAACTTGGTGCAAGACTATTTATCTCTGTTAGATATGCAAAGCACCAGGTTGGTACTACCTTACAGTCGTGGAACAGTGTTGTAGTACACCACTGGCTTGAGCATTCTTATGCCAAACACCACAAAATTCTCCATACAGGCAGATCTTGGATGCAGCCATAGCATTATTCTCCTATATGTATGCTTGTCTTTATTCTTTGTATGATCTGTTCTGTGCAATGCTGGTGCAGCATTGGAGTGTCAGACTGTCACATAATGATATTTGTACACACAGGGGTTTATCACTCGGCATTCAAAGGTGCAATGGTTATGGGCTTAGCCACAATGGAGTAGGGCATGGTTAATGTTAGTGCATTATCAGAGTCTGAAGATGATGGCAGCTTCAGCATGGCACAATCTGAAGACACAGTGCCATTGTCAGAAAAAGTTGATGTGGAGGGCACACTCCCATCCACATCCACTGATACATCTGTGACACCTATGGAAGCTTTCCCATTCTCTCCACTGGATATCAAAGAACATGCCATGGCTGGTAGCCCAACACAATGTATACTATTGTCAGATATTCATGCACATTCATTGGGCAGTAGCACCACCACAAAACATGTTGACAGCATGAAGGAGTGGCATGCCTGAGAAAGCTGGTACCATGTCTCTCACTCTTCGCCCTAAATTAGTTTCATAATGCACATAAATAAGTGGATGTGCAGGTCAATGATGCAGGCAAATATGGATGGAACCACTACTATGCACAGAGGATCAACATTCTGAAGGGGCACACATGATGACGATGTATGCAAAGGCTTGCAAAGTCTGTATCACAGACTTGATTCATTGGAGGTCTTTGCAAACATTGTAGCCTCCACTGGTTCTCCTTCCTGCATGAACCAGGACTGCCATTAAACATGTGGTTGCCACTCCTCTGTTTCCACTGTGGATATTCCCCATAAATAAGGTACCTCAAGGTAATCAAAAAAACACATTGGTGCAATATCAAGGCCACATACTGTCAGTTTCTCAAATCTGATAGTGGTGCTAAGCCAAATATTTTACAATAGGGCCACCATCACAATCGTCACCTACTTAGCAGTCCTCCATACTGCACAGCCTACCAGCTGTGGATGCACAGGCCCACCTCATCCTTGCCCAAGGATGTTACTGCCAGTGTCATTGCATGACAAGGATAAAACACCCTTACCTGGGGCCATTTACAGTCTGCATCAATCCCAGTGATGGACCCATTACCACTAGTGCATCTCTGACAGTTCAGTGGTTTGCCATCTGCTGCAGCTGTGTCTCCTGGTACCAGTCCTGTGCAAGCACCCATGCATCAATCTGCCCTCCCCTGCTTAGGAAGTACCACCCCATCTCTACACATTATACTCAGATCCCCCACTCACTCAGCCTTTGACATACTAACACTTCTTAATCCCTGGTCTGTCTCACCTCCAGCTATCTAGCCACTGCTTTTTTCTGTAACTGTGTACCACCCTACCTGTGCAAATGATGACAACTGTTCCATGATCATCATTGTGTTCACTTGGTTTGATTATGTCTGTGTATATTGCATGTAACAGTTTTACTCTTGTTTTCTTCCATTCTGGTCCATGGTCGTCGACCAGATTGCACCTGCTACTGCCTTGCATTGGACTGTCCTACAGCCAGTTTCTCTCAATGACTCTTCACCTGGCACTTTATCTGTTGCTGGCTTCAGTTTGAAAGGTCCTTCTCTAGCAATCACCTACTCTATCTGTCTCTGTACACTCATGTTGGATGGCATTGTACAGATGGCAAATGTCTTGCTGCAGGGTAACCACAGTACACTTCAACACACCACTGGCAGATCCTAGGTAGCAGAAGTGGGCTTTCAACTTTCCAAATGCATGTGCAACAATGTTGAGGGTCTGTGACAGTGTAGAGATGTTTGTCATCTCTGCCATGTTCTGTGGGTTTCACATCAGTGACAAGAATCATTGCTCTTGGGCCTATCTGTTGTCACAGGTAAGATACCCTGACAGAATTCACCCTACACAAATTGCTAGCATAGGTCAGATATCTGCCAGATATGTGAATCGTGGGAACTGCCTAGATGAAGACACTGCATTCCACCCAGCAGATGTTGAAATTGAAACCCTCCTTTTGATGTACGGATATCCTTGTGGACCAGCCATGCCCTTGATGCCAAAGTGGGTGCAGTCAATTACCTCAAAAGACCTCAGGGAAATGGGCTATGTCATAGAATGCCCAAATAGTGGGATTTCTCTTCTCTGTTTCTGTAGGAACCATACATGCTCCTGCATGTTAGCAAGGACCTGGCATGCATGAGTCAGATGCCTCTAATACACTTACTGTGTCCCCTAATGACTTCTGGAAAGTCCCACAACTGAGGATGGGCAATGAGACGCATACTTTAGTATCCACAGGGACTGGTGGTCCACATGTCCCACAGGATTCCATGTGAGGATGGCACATGTCTGAAAACTGCTGTATAATGTCTCTGTCCACAAGGCTGCTTTCTTCTACATCCTTGTCATGGAGGTGGTGTTAGGGTAGGAACAATCAGATTTGTCCACGATGAGTAGAGTGACAACTTAAGTGTCACTTTTTTTGGCAAAGTTGTAGCTGGCTCAACCAGTGCCCTGAGCCGGTTCCATGAACTATCACCCCAGTTCCTCAGCCCTTCAGCTCTTCAAGTGAAAAGCCAAAAAAAGCCTACTCCCTGCTGGCACACAAACTGAGTGGCCAAATAAACAACCCTCCCTAATGCCCCACTGCACTTCAATGGAAAATCAAAAAAAAAAAAAAAAAAAAAGTCCACTACACTCGTTATGTCCTTATACTGGCATACCAACCAGGTGACCAGACAGGTACACCCCCCCAACTTCCCCAGCTCTTCAATGGAAGAGCCAAAAAACAAAAGTCTGCGATCATGTACCTGGCCCTCCTGAAATGCTGCGGGCAATCAGGTCCCATTTCTGCTCCCTGCCCCCGACCCGCCTCCTTAGCAATTTAGTAAACAAAATTATTTTTTCATTTAAACTGTAGCAATCTGCTTGATAGATATGTATCAAGTCATTACTACAACATATAGCCCTCACTGAGCACTACAGTGCTCAGGTTTAAAAAATATGTTTTTACTTTTAAATTGTAGCAATTAGTTGCTACAATCAGTTTAGACCAGACAGAGCACTACAGTGCTCTGGTTTTACTGAAAAAGAAGAAGAAGAAGCAGTTGTTATACACAGAGTACTCAGGTTATGCAATACTGACCTTTAAATGCTGGTACTGCACAAAAGCATGATCAGGAATCTAGATGATGGATTGGATGGCTGATCACACCACCTAGCACTGTTCACCAAGAGCAGATGTCCCCTTTGCCCCTCCCTAGCTATGCTACTGCTTTTTCATTGGCTATGACAACATCATACCACTCAAACTCTTAACACAAGAAATCAGGACAAAGCCAAAAATAATGAGGAATAAAGGCCCAAAATAGGGACAGATTTTAAATATTGCTCTAATAAACATAAAATTTGCTACAATAACAAGTTTGCATTAACATGCATTTTTCTGAAGGATGTGAAGTTTGAAATTCATATGTCTGTCATTATTTAGTGACTTCAATCCTCAATGATGTCCTAAAAAGAAACACAAATTTTATTTATTTGACATTTCTTGACCAGGATAGTCTGGCTGAGTTATTGCCCTTTTTCAGCGGAGGCCCGGCCATAGTTAACATATATGAAAAGTAGAGTACAGTATTAAAAAGATGGTACAAAGTTTACAGTTTATGACTAATAATGTAAAGGCACAGAGGTTATATACAGACTTATATAGTCTTATCAAGAATACAGTCACTAAGGATGTAGCTACATAGGAACATGAAATAAACATATTAGAGTAGATAGCACAGGTAGTCTAAGCTAGTAACAAGTAGGATTCACAATCACAGTTGTCAAGTAAGGAAGAGAAAAGGAGAGGGAGGTAGGTAGACAGCTGAGGAGGCGAGGTAGACAGTTAAGGAGGGTGTGTACAGTGCCAGGGCCAGGTGCTTTTTATAAAGATTTTGGTAGCAGCTTTGAATAGTTTTGGTTGCTTAATACATTTAAGTTTATTCCAAGAGAGAGCAGGGGAGGAGCTATAAAGGTTTTGTTCTATTTTGCTTTTAGGCTTGTAGATTTGAAGTAAATTTTGGTCTGTGCTTCAGAGAGTCCTAGGAGGGGTGTAGAGGGAGACAAGTGAGGAGATGTTGGGACAGAAGGATGGCAGATACAGGATGGAATGAATGATCTAAAGCTGAGAGAGAAATAGTTGGTAGGGAAATTCTAGCCAGTTCAATTCTTAAGAGAAAGTGGCGAGATTTATAGATTTGATTTGCAGCAAATCTGGCAACTTTATTATAGATATTTTCTAATTTTGTTAAAAGAGAGTTTTGAAGGTTGGTGAGGATTTGTGAGCTGTAAAGTAGGCTTGAGAGGAGGTAGGCTTTGGAGAGGGAGATTTTGGCTTTGTTTGACAGGAATTTTTGCTTCTGTAAAAAAGACCAAGTTTCTGGAGTTTTTTATGTAGTTGTGGACATGGAGGTCATATCTGAGTTGGTCATCTATTATGACCCTGAGAAGCTTACTGTTTGATTCAACTGTGATAGGTGTGTTGTTGAGAGATGAGATAGAGAAACTAGATTTGAGGTGGTTTTGGCTTTTTTGCAGAAAAAAAACAAAGTTCAGTCTTTTTAGGATTTGGGATTAACTGATTCTTAGAAACCACGTTTTTAATGGATATGAAGGATTTTTGATAATGGTGTTTAGGTCATAGAGTGTATTAGCAATGTTGATGACTGTAGAGTCATCTGAATATTGCACAAGAGATGATTGTGGGCAGGAAGCATAGAGTAGATTAGTAAAGATATTGAAGAGTAACAGACCAAGAATTGATCCTTGGGGAACTCCCATTTTGATAGAAAAGGGAGGGGAGAGTGTAGAGAGCCATTTTACAGATTGCTGTTGGTCATTGAGGTAGCCAGAAAACCAGGAAATAGTTGAAGTAGAAAAATTAAGATAAGAGAATTTGTCCAACAACAGGGGATGAGAAACAACAAAAGGCTGTAACAAATGGAAGAAGCTTTAAACAGATATTCAGATCAAATGATAAAGCTGCAAAACTCAGAGGTTGAAATGAAGAAAAGACTGGCTGAATATGAAACTGCTCAGGATGAGATGTTTCAAAAAATAATAGAATTAGAGGATAGAGCCCGTAAGTAAAACTTGAGATTGTCAGCTATACCAGAGAAGATGGAAGGAACAGACTGCATTAAATTTATGAAAGCACAAATAAGCAACTGGACTGATATTCCACAGCAGGACTTATTAGTTGAATGAGCATATCATGTGCATGCTCCAAATCTATATATATAAGAAAGCAACCTAGACCTTTAATAGTAAGCATGCAATCCTACCAGCAGAAAGAGTTGATTTTGTCAAATCTGTGGCAGAAGACAAAATACTAAAAGTAGGAGACAACTGAGTGTTTGTGGAGAATGATTACTCATTGTACACCAGGCAGCAGCGGCCTTAGGTCAACTGGTGCTCTAGGCAAAAGGGCTCCATGGCGCCCCCTACTACACCATCCGGTGCCCCCATCCTGATCTACCTACACCAAATAAACACTGAAAAAAGCACCCCTGCTAGAGTGGCGCCCTAGTCGGCCACCTAGTTGGCCTTGGAAAGTTGAGAGGTATTTCCTTGTGGACTCTGTCATGATTAGACCAATTAACTGAATACATTTCTTTCAGAGTGTACTTAGCCAAACATATCACTCAGTTAGGAAGGTCCCAAAAGCTCCCCGTGAAAAAGATTATAGTAATAACTGATGATGTGGGTGTAGTATATTGAAGATTTACCCAAGATTGGTGTGGTTTAATCACGACGGTGAAGTCCAAGTGATTAAACAAAGAAAACAGTGTGTAAATCTTCAATATACCACACCAGAGAGTTGGTTAGCACTATTATACAAATTACATTATTTAAGAAAAAAATTACTTACTTTTCTTAAATAATGCCCTTGTGTAATGACGCAGTGCTGCTCTTCTGTATTTTTCCTGTATCCTGGGGATTTTTTGATGTATTGCTCATGCGCATAGGACTTTTGTTCCCACACTTATGCAATACATCAGTGCTGTGTAAGGGAAGCTACAGAAAAGGGAAGATCTTGGATGTTGTTTTTTTTTTTTTTTTTTTAATTAAAAAAAAGAAACTGGAAGATAACCAGGTATGTTTTGTATAACATACCTGATTATCCTTGTATTTTTGTCTGTCCTGTCTGTCTCCTTAGATTGATGTCTCTGTTTTATGTCAGTTTTTTTTTAAATAAAACAAAAGGATCACAGTAGAATAATGCCGAAAGAAAAGTAAAATTTTTGTAGCATTTATTAATGTTAAAATTACTGGAAAACTGAACTTTTTACATTGGTATATTTAAATCTACACAGGACAAATGACTATAAAATCCAAACCAAAGATTCCAATCTCCACTAAAATATAAATGAAACACATTGGAGGGAAGGATTCATTACCCAGTGGTTGCCCCATCCCTGTAACAAATTGTGCCTGCATGTTAAATAGAATAGCAGCCTTGCCTCCTTCAGGACTAACCTTGGAAATTGGACTGGTATCCACAAGGTCATCCCCAGTCTAATATGTTTTGACCTCCTTGAAGTAGGGGTACATCTTGACGATAGTATTTAGTAATGCACATGTGGTCTTCAGACTTGCTTGCCTTGTAGTTCCCATGATTGTGTATTATTTATGTTATTGAAACCCATTTATTACTGATGTGGCCTGTGTAAAGGAGTTTTGATATTCTGTATGCACATTTAAGTACTAATTTTAACAATCAACAGTTTTAGAAGCAATCCATGTAAGGTGGGAAAAAAGGTCCATCTAGATGCCAAAACATTTAATATTTGAACTGTTTTAGTTCCCTCATTGTTGGCGATGATAAGAATTGACTAAATAGATGTGCTCTTATTCTGGCTACAGTGCCAGAGACCATTATTATAGTTTTAGTAATGCTGGTATAAAGCGATATAGTGTGAAAACATTCTGTGATTGTCAAATATCAGTGACCTGGTGGGTGGCAGTTATCTCCAAATAGAATATGTATTATATATTATTTCTATCACAGGAAAGCAATCTGAATTTATGTTTTAGTATTATCAACTTAATTACACATCTATGTTGCCATCAGATTCTTTTATCAGTGTGTTGCCTTTTTGTTTCTGAAATCAGTCACCTTGAGAAGAGCATGACTGCTAAGTTGCACATCAGATAATTAATCATAATTAACCTGATTCTTTGCACTTTGCAATTTTGCATCTCAGCAGGAACCTGGATATATTTTTTAAAGCACAAATCTGTTTTCCAATTGCCTTTCAGAAGCTTCTGGGTCCAAAATAATGCTTGAAGTAGTTAGGATAAATGGTTACAGGAAAAATAAAAAGTATATAGTAACAGAAAAAAAGTTGCTTATAAAGGGCTATTCTTTTACAAACAAATGGCCATTGTATATCTATGTTAACATTACAGCCACACATCCGGCATGCAGAACATCTAATACCTGCTCATTAGCTTATAAACTGGAGCCCCAACATTGTGACAGTACTAGGGAATCACATTGCAGATACATGCAAGCCATTCTTCTGCAGCTCTGTTGCAAGCAAAAAGGTATAACAACATCAAATGTACATCATTGAAAAATCAGAAAACCAAATCCACATCATAATGTGAAAACAATGGCCTACTATCAACTGACTGGTGCAAAAATTTACTAAACAGAAATTGAGGTGCATGTAGTTTTCCCACTACCTCACACTTCATGTTAAATGTTCTACCCCTGTAGCCCTAAACCAATTATATAGCTTTAAGAACAATTAAAGTCCAGAATGCATTAGAAGCACTTAGCAAACAAATGTTCACAGTTATTTAATGGTCAAAATAAAAGATAAATAATAAAGAGTGTGTTGAGATTTGTTAAGGATGTACAGATTTGCATCAAAAGGCATAAAAAGGCAGATTGATTGCACATATAAACTGCGGTTCAGAAAATATAGTTACACAGTGTTATACAGAAAGATATGGCAAGACTGTGAGATAGCACAAAATGCAGAATGATAATGAGGAATAGTGCCGTGCAAGTGATATCATAATCATGCTGCACATGATTACTGAGTATTATAAAATGTCGTAATGTCTATAATGCCACAAGGTGTTGTCGTCTCTAAATATCGAATACGTAGACAAAAGGGAATAAATTAATGAACGGAATGTGATGAGTGCAAGTGTTATGTGGCCAAACAAGCCATGATGACTCTGGCGATTCTGTTAAACAATGCCTTATATCACCATAGGTAGAATCCAATACCACTTCCTTGCAAGCTATGGGTCCCCCTGCTATGACCCAGGAAACCCATACAGTATATTTAAACTTATTAGAAACACTAACCATCCAACCCAATACCACATTTATGGATGACTTTAATTGCCCCACTATTAACTGAAAATTCTATACGACATCAAACGTACATGCACAGAGATTCCTGGATTTTGTAAACACAAACTCCCTGGACCAGATAGTCAATACACCAGCCAGGGGTGCAACCATATTGGATCTGGTCTTCACTAATATGGGAGAGTGCTGCACACCCCCCTACTGTAATGCCTTCCCTGGTAAGGTCAGACCACAAAATGGTTTCCTTTGAAGTAAAAATAAAACCTGGACCCACCCAGCTCAACTGGGAATATTCAGGAACTATTCAAATGCTAACCTCCTGCTATTAAGTGAGAACCTGGCAAAATTTCAAGCCCCTATAAACCACAAGAACACTTCTGCCTATGCAGAACTGTTCACATAAACCTTGTACAAGCATGTTAATAGCTGCATAGAGGCAGCTGTACCCACCAGGAAGAAGTACAGAACTAACTCAAAAATCAAACCACCCTGGTGGAATCACAAAATCAGTTGGATGTATAACAGGAGGAAGAAAATCATGGCAAAAATTAGAAGGTGCAGCACCCAGAAGGATAAAAGCACTCTCAAACTAAACAAACAGCTCAGAACACAAATAAAGTCTACCAAAGCCAAATTTGAAGTAAGTTTGGCCTCCCCTGCCAAGGACAATCATAAAGCATTCATTAGCTATGTCTGCAGCCTCAAAGGAAATGCACAATTGTCTGCAGAGCTCATTGTTAATGGAGCCACCTATACTGAGCCAGAAGATGTAGCAAACCTCCTAGCTGATAAATTTAGCTCCAGCTTTACTCCTCTCTCTCTCCCTCAACCTTGCCTCAGGAAATATCATGAAATATAACTCCCTCTACTATCACTAGGGAACAGGTCCTTAATGCTCTCTCTAAGATCAAGAACATTGCATCAGTGGGCCCAGACAATATTGTGGGATGCCTTCTAAATAGCATGAAACATGACCTATCAGGGCCTCTGGAATTACTATTTAACTCTAGCCTCCAAACAGGCTTCATGCCTCATGAATGGAGAAAGGCAACATTCGTTCCTCTGCACAAAGGATGGCCATCTAGAGACCCTGGAAACTACAGACCCATAAGTCTCACTAGTCTTATATGTAAAGCCATGGAAAGAGTTATCATGGAGATGATCAATAGAGATATAGTAAACCTCCAGACACTAGACCCAACCCAGTTTGGTTTCATCAATGACAGATCATGCCTACTCAACCGGGTGGACTTCTTTGAGAAGGTCACCAAAGCAATGGATGAGGGAAAAATTGTTCACACTGCCTACCTTGACTTGGCCAAGGTGTTTGACACAATACCCCACTCGGGCATTGTTGACAAACTCAAGAGGTTAGGGACAAACCCATATGTCACCGAGTGGATAGTCAACTGGCTCACAGACAGGACGCAGTAATTTAGAATAGGGGGGTCCACCTCTACAAAAAGGCAAGTCACAAGTGGAGTCCCTCAGGGATCAGTCCTTAGATGGCTCCTTTTTGGCTTTTATTTCTCAGAAATCAAGGCCAATATCGGTGTTCTCTGGCTGACTACATTTGCAGATGATTGCAAATTAGGAGCTGTCATTGAATCTCACACTGACACAAATGTTCTCCAGGAGGGGTTGACACAGACAAATAACTGGTGTCAGAGCCATGGACTAAAACTAAATGTCAAAAATGCATAATAGTATCCTTTGAGACGTCATCCATCCCTGGTAACTATCATATTGACAACATACCCCTTAAAGTTGACCCAGTAGTCAGGGACTTAGGGACACACATAGATAGTAATCTAGCTTTTGATCATTGCATGTCTACAGTGGTGACTTGTTCACAAAAAAATACCACTCAACAGTATGGCATATAAAACTTTTACGAGCCTATCTAGATGCAGAAATAGCACCAAGGGGATTACGAGTTTATGTAGAACCGGGTGTGGATATAGAAAACATTGACTTTGCTTCCAAATGGCACTCGATTCAGAATATTGCTTCAAGATTGTTTATTGAACTGTTAATTTCTTTTTATGAAGAGACACTAGTGGGTGTTAAATCAAAAGTGGATGGCTGTTTTGATGCGATACAAAGTTCCGGTGAGATGGAAGAATATAAGGGCCTATACTTGAAATATATGGAAGAAATGAAAGTGTTTGAGACTTGATGTGAAAGCCAGGAAATTAAAGAAATTTAACAGAGACTTAAATGACTTTAAAAATGACAAAACTTATACTTGGAAACAGCAAAAAAGGGTGGTTAGATTTATTGACACTACAAACAAACCAAGGCGTATTAAATATAAGAGAAACAGATCCATTTTAAAATCTACTTGTAACATGGACAATTTTGAATCTAACACTTCGGAAATGTCATCTAATGCATTCAGTATGGATACAGATAATGATGCAGGGGATGTGGTTGAAAAACAATTACCGATACATAAAAAAGTTAAATCTAAAGGTGGCCCTTTAAAAGAGGGGGCAAGAAACACGGTAAAGGAAAGGTCTGCAGCGATGGAAGAAATGTTCAGAAACTTGATAGAGAAGAAGTGAAGGATGATGGACTGATAGTAAATTTGACAAAATATCACTTAAGCAATGATGAAAAGGCAGTTTCGAATATAGCTTTAAACTATGTGCCATCATATCTCCAGTCTCAATATGATATTTGTATGGATTTAAACATTTCTCTAGAAATTTGAATTTGAAATATTTTTTTCATACGAAGGATGATGTTTCTAATACAGTATCTGGTTTTAAGCTCACAAAAGTAACTTTTATGCCCCCTTATCATCCAATGGTAAAAATGTTTGAGGATAGTGTGTTACACGAATTACATAACAATCAGAATTACTTATTTAAACATCATGGTAGTAATTTGACAGCAAAAGAAAGAGAGGCCCTTAAAAGACTAATGGAAAATAAAAATTTAGTGATACTAAAAGTGGATAAGGGTGGGGCAATAGTGATTTGGGACACTAGTGGGTACATAAAAGATGTTCAAAAACAGTTGAGAGATGGCAGGTTTTATTATAGACTGCCTTTGGACCCTACTGTTGACCACAAATGGAAAATTGATAATACCTTAAAAGAATATAAGGAAAAAGGCTAGATTACAGATGTCTTATTAAAGGAATTAATTGTAGATAATCCTAGGTCCCAGTCATTTTATATACTACCAAAGATACATAAAAATATTTTTCCCCCACCCGGTAGGCCTATAGTTTCAGGGATAGGATCCCTGACTGAACCTATCTCTGCCTATTTATAAGTACAGTTTAAATGTTTATTAACATTGGTAAGATCTAGAATAAGGGATATGAATGAATTTTTAGAATTGGTTGATGACATCCAAATAGCACAAGATTTTTTTATTTGCACCTTAGATGTGCAATCATTGTATACTAGTATCCCGCACCATGGAGGGCTTGAAGCAATAAAATATTGGTTGCTCAAATATGGGCAATATTCTGTTTAACATTGTTATTGTTTCTTGCATTTGGTAAGAATTGTACTAGAAAATAATGTATTCTTTTTGGGAATGAATGCTATTTGCAAGTGAATGGAACAGCAATGAGTACAACATTTGCCCCAATATATGCTGATTTGTTTATGTAATACCCGGATTCACGAAGGCTTGCACGGAGTCTAAGAGTAGTGTAAGACTCCATGCAGCCTTCGCGATCCAGGAACAGCCCAACGTCCGTGTAAGGGTCAAGCTAAAACGGCTTTTACACGGAGTGGGCGTGGATAAGCCAATCACCTCACTTGCAGCCAAATAGCATGCAAATGAGGCTGATTAGCGATCCAGGAAGCCCAGAACAGCCCGTGTAAGAGCCGTTTTAGCTGCAGAAATGTACTCAGTTGACAACTGAGTACGTTTCCGCAAACACGGCAATGGAGCCATGTCACCTCCAAATAAAGGGTGCAAATGTGACAGGCAGCATGCCAATGGCTAAATATGTGGCCATTGGCAAGGTAACCTGATGCAAATATATTAAAAATATAATTTTTTTTTCGGCGATTGCCGATGTGTAAACCCAGCGCAGCCCCGCGCAAACGGGCTGCACTGCATAGAACATAAAAACGAAGGTTTTAAACCTACAAATGTAGGTTTTATGCAATACATGGAATGTCAATGCAGGGACCAGCAGAGCAAAACCAACATGGCCACCGTGTAGTGGTTGCTAAGGGGGGAAGCTGAGTCTAAGAGATGTAACTAAGCATTAGTAGGCAATCTGATGCAAATGAGTGTAAGGATACTGAATTCCACTGTCACATAGCAAATGAGCACATTCTGAGTAGTGTAAGAGTTACATAAGGGGGAGGAACAGAGTAGGAGATAGGTGACATCACAGGGGGGAATGGTAGAAAGAAATGCAGTTCATTGGAGGTTAGAGTTACATGACAGATGTCAGACAGATATCAAGGAAAGAGGTGTGCCACTAAGTAAACATGAGAAAGTCAAGAAATGGAAGGTGTACACTGTTGCCTACACCAAAGTTTCTTGCTGGACGTGTATGCGCACGTGTGCACGCCACGAAGCGCGAGTAAGGCAGTGTGCGCACGTGTAAGGCAGACTGAGCATGTGGGAGCGTGTTGGGAGATGTTTAACACCGTTTGCGTGGGCGTGCACACGTTTAAAATGGAATAAGCAGGTTCTGAACTGTGTAAGTATGTGTGCGTGCGTGTAAGCCACTGTGAGCGTGTTTCTGCTGGTTTGCACACGGCTCCACCCTGAGGAAACAGAAAGGAAAAAGGAAGCAGGGAATACTGCTGGAGCTAGCAGGTGAAAACAATTAGATGCAGGCAATTACACAGGCAGAATACTAGCCCAGCCCAGCACTTAAAACTCTGCAAACAGCAGTGCAGAATGTTTCTCTCAAGAGACACTGCAAGACAGGAGTTAAGTTATCAGAAGTGAAAACTGAAAAAGCTGAACGCAGAGCAGAAATGTTAGGGGCTGCCATAGCTGTCATAATGAGACATAGGCGACTTGCTGAGGATGGTGACAATGCAGATGGTGCCAGACAACCCGCAGTGAGGAGACGGAAAAGAGTGTACAGGCCCAGGGTCACCTACCACGGGTTACATGAGCTGGAGATAGTAGAGCACTATAGAGTGGACAGAGACCTCCTGCAGCAAATAGTGGAGCTGTGCAGGCCACGCCTCACACACAGAACCAACAGAGGGGAACCCATCCCAGTGGAAACCAAGGTATGTGTTGGCCTAAGAATACTAGCAACAGGTACCTTCCAGAGACCAACTGGTGATATGATGGGGATATCACAGGCATCAGCTTCCAGGGTACTGCACCAGTTCCTGGATGCCATGTCAGCACATGTCGGAGATCATGTATATTTCCCCAATGCCCGTGAGGTATTGGCCAGCAATATGCGTCTCTTCCAGCAAATAGCGGAATACCCTGAGGTAGTGGGTGCAATAGACTGCACGCATATACGCATCAAAGCACCAGCCGGTGAGCGGGGTAGGGCATACATCAACCGCAAGGGCTTCCCCTCCATCAACTGCCAGGTCATGTGTGATGCCCAGGGCATAATAATGAATGTGTGTGCTGGCTGTCCTGGGAGCTACCACGACTCCCACATCTGGCATTTGACGCAGCTGTACCAGACATTTGCCAATGGGGACATCCCGCACGGACACCTAGTGGGGGATGCAGGTTATGCACTGGAGCCGTGGCTGATGACACCCATCAGAAATGCACACACACCTGAACAGGAATGCCATAATGAGGCACACGCACAAACACGTAATGTAATAGAGCATGTGTTTGGGCTGCTCAAGTCACGGTTCCAGTGTCTGGACACATTTGGTGGAGCCTTGCAGTACACACCAACTACATGTACCCAAATTGTCATGGTATGTGCTATGCTACATAATATGATCTTGCGAAAACAGCTGCAGCAGGACCAGCATAGGGCTGGGCCAAACAGCCCCCCACCATTGCCAAGGCCATCACAGGCAGAGCGTGACTCGGAGGAGGAACAACCTGAGCCTGCCCCAGTAGGCAGAAAGAGGCGTGCCCAGTATGCCCTGGCCTTGGCAAAGAGGCAATGCATAGCACATACATTGGCTCAGTAGGAACCTTGGGAATGATACCCCTCTCTGACTCACTCATATAGTAACAGGGATGCCTAACGTGACACAACCTGCTCTCAAACATGTACAGGGAAGTGTAATATGCGCATCCAACAGAGGCAGCCCTGCAGCACCACCTGAGGCATGAATGCTATGTGTTAAGTAATGTAACACCAAGTACTATATGCACACCTGAGGACCCTGACTAACATTCCACCCTCACCAAGCATCATGCCACAACATGACAACGAGATGATCAAGTGCAACAATTGACTGAAGTATCGCAGTTAGTCAAAGGGGACCCAATGTGTGCCAGTCTGGGATGACATGCTGAGCATGACATGGTGCACCACCTGCTAGGACTGGCGTGCACCTATCAGTACAGGCCGTATGGATACTGGCAAAGGCTGTTGTCACCCACAGTGTGCCCTGAATAGGTAAGGCTTAAAACACAAACCTATCTCCATAGGTACCAGAAGGGATAAGAATAAGATAAGGGATAAGTTGAAACAGCAAGATGCATGCAGTCTAAACTCACCCAGTATGGAGAATGTTGATAACTGTGCTGTAACAGAAAACTGAGGCAAGGCTCACAACAGCACCCTAACACTACCAGGTTACACCTCATACTGTGCTGTACAGCCTCAAAACCTGGAACAAGCTACAAAAGGAGGGTGACTAGCAAGAATTGTCAAGGATAACCACACCCCCATGTCGGTACCACCACAAAAAGCAGCATGGACTAGCCATGCTCAAGTAACAGTGGCTAAAACTGCCCCCCAGTTTATAGCCTGCTACAGACTACTGTCCCAACACCAGGAACTGCATCCGGCCTATGCTGGAATACATGAATATATCAAGTCCTCCAAACCACATTATATTGGGTGACTGCAAATACCCAGACATAGACTGGGAGCATTATACTAGCTCCAACAGTGTAGGACAAAAGTTCATAGAATCCACAAACCAAATAGCCCAGGAACAACGTACCACTCCCACAAGAGGGGTAAGCATACTGGATGTGATAATCAGCAACATGGGTACTGGATGTCAAGATGAGAAGTGTATTGCTCACTGGTAAAACCAGACCATAGAGTAATTACACTGGATATACAAATCCTGACCACAGTCCCTGGCCGGAAAACCACAGTGGAAAACATGTGCTAAGCAATATTTGCACACCTCCAAACTAATGTGGAATCCATTAAAGGTCCCGTGCAGGTGCAAAATATGGGCCACACCTCAGAACCTGTAATACAGCCATTCCATGAACACTGCCAGGAATTCTTGGATTATGCAGTCCTAAATTAAAACAAGACACAGTGCCTAAATCTGGCATGGTGGACACCAGCCATAACCAAAACATGCAAGAGAATGAGGAAGCTACTACATGATAGAGCAAACATGAACAATGAAGTAATCACTGATCAGTAGTATGGCAATAAAATCTGTCCACACATGCAATCCACTAAGGCCAGCCACAACAAGTGGAATCTGTGAATCCTGAGGCAATGTTACACCTGCCCCAAGTACACAGACAACCCCCAACTCCACCCAAGAAATACAAATATATGTGAGAGATGCAACCATCCATCCAAACTGGAGGCTGACCTCCCTCAACTCAGTACTCCCAAAACAAGTCAGTAGGAGAAGGTAACCACACACACCACAAACACAGTCCCACATAGACCTATCACAACTGCAAACCAAACACATAAACACAGAAAAACATTCCCGGAGGCAGAAATTACAAACACAGCACACCAACAGAGGCCTCTAAAGCAGACACCCAATCAAACAGCCTCCAAACATAGCACATGCAACACATAGCACACAAAGCTGGTGTGCCAAACAGTCACAGGCCAGAAGGAGAAACAACATGCCTCATACAGTCGTAATAGGTGACTCCATAGTCAGACACACTGCTGTCTCGCACACCAGACTGAACAAGAGAAAGGGTACAGTAAGCTGCCTGTAGGCTGCCACAATATGCCACATAACAGAAATATGTAGGTCACTCCAAAGCAAGTAGAAATATGATGCAGTCATAGTCCATGCTGGTGTGAATGACCTGAGATGTACCGCACTAGACTACATGTAAAGAGACATAGATGAGCTATCTGATTATGTAGTCCAGGCCGGTATGACACTCACCGTTCACAGCATCCTACCCTTACCAAGAATAATGCCACAGTACAAACACGGAATGATCAGTCATAGCAAGTGGCACACTTACTGGTGTCATTCCAAGGGGACCCAATGTCTGTCTGCTTGGGATGTCATGCTTGACAAGCCACGCAGCTGTCCTTGGGATGGCCTGCACCTGTTACCCCTGGGCGTCTGAATATTGGATAAGGCCTTTGCCACCTCCATAGAGCCTTTTGTAGGCAAGGCTGAAAAGACAGACCCACCATCCTAGAAAACATAAGTGGGAAGAAACATAAGGGAAATGCTGACCAATGCCAGATGTGTACACCCCAATATGCATGCTCCCGAGGCCATCCCCAGAATGGAGAACATCGATGTCTGTGCAGTGACAGAAACCTGCTGCAAGCCTCCTGACAGCACACCAGCACTACCAGGTTATACCAGGTATCATGTGTCATGGCCCCAAAACCTGGAACAAAACATAAAAAAGGGTGAGTATCCATAGTCAGCACAGACACCCATACGTCCAGGTAACTGACAATGCACAAGGCAGTGGAGTTCACCCATGTGCAACTAACTGTAGGCAAGACTGCTGTGCAGTCTGTAGCATGCTACAGACCGCACTCTCACACACAATAACCCCACCCAGCCGTCCTGAAGACACTGGACAGTACGAATGTCCCACCAAATACCAAACAAGGTACCACAAATTACCACATAGGTGGTAAACCATTATGTATGGAAGGAGTAACCAGGGACCTAGGGACACAAGTGGACAGTAACCTGTTATGTGACACCCACATTGCCAATGTGGCTAGGAAGACTGTCTACATTTGACACCGTATCAGGAAAGGAGTCACATCTACGGCAACAGAGGTCATTGTGCCCCTATACCTTTCTCTAATCACACCCATAATCTAGTACAATGCCTCATATGGGATGTACCTTACCTGACACCTGCAGCAGTTAGAAAGACCTCAAAGGTACCTCACCAAGAGGATAAAGGGTCTCAAATATATGTCATATGCCGCCTGGCTGTAGACACCCCAGCTGAATACAGTCACATACTGCCCACACAGAGGCATTGCATGCCTGTTGTAGGAGGCCATGCCCAACACAGGAGTAATGGACATGCTCCACCCCAGAAAACACAAATCCATTGGAGCTGTGAGAGTGAGAGATGTCAACCTCAACAAATAATGAAATGGGATTTGCTGGTGGGACAGATACATAATCCAGAGGCTCCCCACACCCTGGACCTGAATCCCACTCCATGTTAGGCAGAGCCCCTCACTGACACTCTTCAACAGGAATCTTGCCAAGTGGATGGATGATTGTAGAGTTACACTGGGGGTCTTCACTGTGTCATGTCCAGACAGAGGCACAGCAAAGCAAATCATAAATGGCCATAATATTCACATAGCAAGGGGTGTCAAAAGCCACACACACTCTGGCTAGGCTAACAAATGCCCAGGGTGGATAGCCTAGTATGAACCTATGAACCTATGTAGATACAAATTGTACAGGACACTAAGGATAATCCCAAGGCTTTCACAACTGATGGTAGGAACCATGTTGGGAATTCACAGATATGCCCTGAATCACACAAATATCACAAACACACACACATATTGCCAACATACATCCTGACAGGTGCAGTGCAAACCCCCGAATGCAGAATATCTATCCCAGCAGACTGCTGGCCCCCTGACATTGCAGATGCTGAGGTAACAGCCAACATCTACAAAGCAAAACACACAGCAGCAATGGTATGAGATGGTGTCCTGGGCTTAGTGCAACATGGACTCCAAGATGAATGGAATGCCAAACCACACTACTGCTCAATGTCAGCCTTACCACAGAATATGTACCCAAAGAGCAGTGTACAACAACAGTGGTCCTTCTCAACAAAGGTGTTGCCTGAATGGATACTGAACACTACTACCCCAGAATCCTGAGAAGCTCGGTTTGCACAGCTATGGAAAGGATCAGCATGTACCACAGACATAAAGATGTTGGGGACCTACTGACACCGGACCCAACCCAGTGTGGTCTTCTCAAGTGCAGATCCTGCCCCTAACCATGTTTGACTCAATTGAAACAGTCATTAAGGTCATTGATGAGGGCAATGTGCTCCACACAGTGTATCTGGACCTTGCAAAGGCTTCTATACAATACCCTACATGTTCAGTATAGATAGGCTCACCAGCGTAAATATAAACCCACATGTCAGTAGAGGGGTTGCAAACCAGACCAAGGACAGAACAGACATGGTCAGACATGCTGCAGCCATGTCAGACTACAAACCAGATATAACTGGCATCCCACAAGGCTTTGTCCTGGGATCTCCCTCGTCTGGTATATATGTCCCATAGGTACAGGCAAACATGGAAGGACTGTGTCCGAACATGTTTGCAGAGGACTACAAACTGCTCACCACATATGATCCACCAGCTGACACAAGCATCCCACAAAGGGCCACATAGAAACAGACAACTGGTGCCATAGCCATGTCAGCAAGCTAAGTGCAGAAACGTGTATAGTCAACCCCTGTGGATATACAGTAAGTGCCCACCAATTACCATATAGGTGTTAACCCATTATGTAGTTAACATGTAATGAGAGACCTGGGGACACAAGGTGATAGATATCCTGCATTGGACAAACATGTGCTGTAGTGTTTACAGAAACATACCATATACCCACCTAATCATGAAGGCTGTCAGATCTAGATAAGGGGAGGTCATTGTGGCTCTGCAGCCATCCTTCATCAGCAGTACAATTGACTACAATAGCCCCTGTGGGATGTACCTCAGCAGACACCTCCATCAACCGTAAAGTCCCCAACAGTACCTCATCAGGAGTATCAAACAGCTTGCACAGATGCCATGTGTTGCCTGTGTTGCTGGCATCAATAAACATGCTGCACCTTGTACAATCCGAATGGCAGTGAGCTATGCACATGATAGACCTGAACCCCAGCACTGACTTACATAGGACAAGCTGTACTGCGTGATCCATAACACAGAAGCCACTCCCACCCATGAGTGAACCCCCAGCACAGGCTACCCATAGAGTCACTTATCAATCTTCCTCAATAGGAATCCTGATGAGTGGACGGGAGATGGTAGATTTATCCTGGGTATCACTGTCATGTCACAGGTAGACAGAGGCACAGTATACTAACCATGACATATGTCATGGCAAACACCTCTTACAATGTGTGTTGAAGGACAAACACACTCTCCAACTAGCATTAGACATGGACTAGGGCACATCGCTAGTGTTTGCAATTGTACACCTATGTTGTGGAATACACTACCAATGTTGGACAAGGCTGGTTTAAGTAGTTCATATCTGAACAGAATGCAACATGGTCAGATGTACACAACTGGCCCCTAACCAGGCTGTTGTGCCCACTATCGAAATGTAAAGCAGTGATAGCAGTAAAGCCCAGGATACTGTCCACCACAGTCAAAGTACTACCAGTACACTATACAGTACTACAGTGTTAGGTCAGTGTGAAAGGATGTTGACAACTGTATGCAAAGTATCCCATGCAAACACTGCAGGCACAGTATAATCCTGTTGTGTTCACACACAAAGCAGTTGTACAGTAACTACACAACATGACACACAACACACAACCATAAATGGGTGATAGTTGTTGAAGTTCACACTCATCCACAAATGTGGTGGGCTGCAGAGTCCAACATATGGAATGCTCACACTGGGCATGCTCACACTGACAACATGCCATGGGAAGGCTGAACTGGGCATGCTCACACACTTAGGCCAAATCTCGGTTTAGCAGTTGGACACACATATCTGGTATTGTTATGTGTTACTCCAGGAACCAACCACATTACAGCAGTCTGCCCAGTGCACACAGTTAAATGACTACAGAGACATACGTGATACAGTGGATCCCTCCCATATGCAAACATCTTCCACAGATGCACAAGCTGTTCATACAAACAGGGAATGCTATGGCAATAAAGATATGCAAACAGTCTATCAGCAACAAATAATGTGCATTTGACAATTAAACATATGGGTGTAGAGGTCAACACTAGGCTGTTTGGCCTAGGGAATGACAGCTTAGCCATAGTGTGCTTGGTGTCTGCCTCCCCACAGGATGCACATTCCCCTGTCTAAACACAGATGATGTCAGCACCCTATAAGTACAGCAGGAGAAAAGAAACTTCCCAGTAATCCGAATAGCGTGCTCCGCTAATGCGTCCGTCTCAAGTGTCATAACATAGTTAGGTAGGGGTTTCAAATCCTGCAAATGCTCAGTGTGTGTGTGTGTGAGTGGGGTTGGTGTGTGTGTAAGTCTGTGGGAGAGAAATGTCCCTTTTGGCAACTAGGAAAAGACACTACAGGATGCACATGATGTCAGCACCCTATAAGTAAAGCAGGAGAAAAGAAACCTCCCAGTAATGTGAATAGCGTGCTCTGCTAATGCGTCCGTCTCAAGTGTCATAACATAGTTAGGTAGGGGTTTGAATCCTGCGAATGGCAAGTGTGTGCGTTTGTCTGAGGGGGGTTTGTGTGTGTGAGGGAAATGTCCCTTTTGGCAAATAGGAAAACACACTACAGGATGCACATTCCCTTTCTAAACACTGATGATGTCAGCACCCTATAAGTACAGCAGGAGAAAAGAAACCTCACAGTAATGCGAATAGCACACTCCGCTAATGCGTCCGTCTCAAGTGTCATAACATAGTTAGGTAGGGGTTTGAATCCTGCGAATGGCAAGTGTGTGTTTGTCTGAGGGGGGTTTGTGTGTGTGAGGGAAATGTCCCTTATTGGCAAATAGGAAAACACACTACAGGATGCACATTCCCATTCTAAACACTGATGATGTCAGCACCCTATAAGTACAGCAGGAGAAAAGAAACCTCCCAGTAATGCAAGTAGCACGCTCTGCTAATGTGTCCGTCTCAAGTGTCATAACATAGTTAGATAGGGGTTTGCATCCTGCAAATGGCAAGTGTTTGTCTGAGGGGGGTTTGTGTGTGTGAGGGAAATGTCCCTTTTGGCAAATAGGAAAACAGGATGCACATTCCCTTTCTAAACACCGATGATGTCAGCACCCTATAAGTACAGCAGGAGAAAAGAAACCTCCCAGTAATGCGAATAGCGCGCTCTGCTAATGCATCCGTTTCAAGTGTTATAACATAGTCAGATAGGGGTTTGAATCCTGCAATTGGCAAGTGTGTGTGTTTGTCTGAGGGGGGTTAATGTGTGTGAAGGTAATGTCCATTTTGGCAACTAGGTGAACAGACTACAGGATGCCCATTCCCTTTTCTAAACACTGATGATGTCAACACTCTATAAGTAGAGCAGGAGAAGGGAAAACTCCCAGTAATGCAAATGCGTCTGTCTCAAGTGTCATAACATAGGCAGATAGGGGTTTGAATCCTGCAATTGGCAAGTGTGTGTTTTTGGCTGAGGGGGGTTAATGTGTGTGAGGGAAATGTCCCTTTTGGCAACTAGGTGAACAGACTACAGGATGCACATTCCCCTTTCTAAACACTGTTCAGCAGACGGCCATGGCTCTGGCACAAGTTGTCTGTTGCTATGATGCCCCTTTGGAAGATGCTTGTGTCAGCTGGAGAGTCGATTATGGTGGCCAGTTTGCAGTCATCTGCATATCTGGACAGCCACAGGCCGTCCGTGTTGGCCTGTACCTCCAATAAATATATACCAAACAAGAGGGTCCCAGGACTGAGCCTTGTGGGACACAGCCCGTAACTGTTGTGGGGTCTGGCATGGCTCCAGCAATGCTAACCATGTGGGTTCTGTCCTTGAGCCACTGTGCAATCCATCTAGTGACATAGGGGCTTATATTTAAGCTGGTGAGCTTCTCTAGAATGCCCAAGTGGGGTATTGTTGCAAAGGCTTTTGCAAGGTCCAGGTAGGCTGTGTGAACCACCTTCCCCTCGTCAATGGCCTTGGTGACTGTTTCAAAGAAATCAACCGGGTTAAACCCGGTAGTGCTGGTGTGCTCTCAGTAGCCCTGAACCAGGCATCTGTTACTGCACAGATATCGATGTTTTCCATGCCAAGGAGTGTTTTGGGTGCATGCATCTGGAGGTTTAGACTTCTGGCGTTGGGTAGCATTGCTCTTAGTGTCTTATCCCTTGTGATACCTATGAAGGTGGGTTTGTCATTTGAGCCCTGCCTAACATAGGCACTATGGGGGTAGGAAGAGCCTTTGCCAATATCCGAAAGGCCAGGGGTGACAGATGCAGGCCGTCCCTAGCAAAGCAGGTAGTTCAACAGAAGATGAATGTGTGAAGGTGTAGTGCCTGTGATTAGTTAGCAGTAGCATATATGACTGCTCACGTGGACACATGCCAGGCAGGTCATATGCACTGTGTCACAGGCAATATATATGTGAACAGGACAAACAGTGACATTCTGTCAAGTGGGACATGGACATACATATAGTAGGCTATGCAGATGGCACTAGGAGTCCACAGAAGCTCTATAACTATGCATTGCAGGTGTGATCAGTATTCCAGGGTAATTGCAAGCAAACATGCATGCAAACAAAGCTACAGTAAACAGGGCTGCATGTAGTCCATTGTACAACAAACAAGCTGTACCAGTTCCAGTAGGTAACACTGCAAATATGCAGGCACTATGCACATGTACATGGAAATACACGGGTCAGATGGCTAGGGTCCAGTCTCAGTGCACACAAGTGTACAGACCATGCATGTACTGTCAGGATGTACAATAACTGGATAGGAACCCATGTGCTCATACCTGCAGTAATACACATGTCAAATAACAGACACTGAGCCTTCACTCAGTGGTCCCATACTTAGTAGGATGTATGCTCCCTGGCCTGCCACCACAGTATCCCTGACATATATGGGGACTCTCCCTCCTGTGACAGTTAGTTATCTGTGTTGGGGCTGTCTAGCATGGTATGAGATGTGAGCATGCAGTGCTAGGGTGCCCCTGTGTGTCCTGTACCAGTCGTGTAGTACTGCACACATATCAACATCCTCAAACATCCGCAATGCAGAGTCTAGTGTGGGCAACATGCCACTTGCAATTTACATGTCCATCATTGTGTATTACTACATTCATTACCCTATCCCCTGTGCTACCTATGTATGTAGCCTTCTGTTGACATCATTACCACCAGTATGCCAACATGTGCAGATGATACACTATGGTACTTACCATGGGTGTAGACAACAGGACATGACAATCACACACTTACTGCATCAGGCATGCTGTGATATACCCACAATTAATTCAGCACACAGTACTGTTAACAATATGATACTATTACTACACATCTATGTGGTCACCCTGTGCATCAGCAACATGTTAACCTGTACCTGCACAGTTGTTACAGATTTCAGGAGGTGGCACAGTTTCATCATATGCACAGGGTGTGAACCTGGTATGCCTGAGTCAGCCACCCATACCACCAATTGACATGTATGTGTATGCATGTTGGTGAGGGACAGCAGTAGAAGGTGGGGCAATGTTGATGCAGTGTGTGCGTGTATGCGGTAGCCCTAGGTGTTGTCAATTTGCATGTGTGTATGGATGCACACAGTTCCACCTCATGGCTGCCATATACTAGTGTTTGTGGACAGCCACAGACTGTACCTGCCAGGTCATACAGATCAGTGTCTCTGGCCATGGACACGGTACCTGTGCCTTGCAGGGGTGCTACGGACTGTATCCAGTACCAACCCAGACTGGGTACTGTCATCAGAAGCAGGTGTTCATTGACTGGACACAGATCCCTGTCGGGCCTGGCCAGAGCCACGTGCACGTGGTCTCCTGAGGCGGTCTGATGACAGCACAGACCCAGCATTGCTGGGGCTGCTGCTGGCACTACGGGGGCGGCCGCGGCCCTGTTGTCGTCCGCGACGACTGCCAGCTGCTGCTGTTGCTGGCATACAGCCACGTCGACGCCTCAACCGCCCACCATCACCCTGGCTCATGGACATGTAGTTGTGGAACCGGTCTAATATGTCCCCACAACGTCTGTCTATGACATTGGTGAAATCACGGATGGCAGCCGCAATGTCACACATACTGTCAGTCATGGCTGTGCGACATGCTGCCAGCTCCCTCAGACCCTGTCTGGTGTACCGTTCCATACGTGACTGTGCCTGCATGACAGTCCGAAACATAGCTGAGGTTGTAAGACCTCTGTGGGCACGTCTGACAGGGGCAGTACGCCCATGGATGCTCCCACGAGAACCCCTGGACATCTGTCTGTGTGGTACCATCTCTGGGCCATGCCCATGGCTGCTGTGTGGGGAGGCATGTGCCACAGATACCACATTACCCTGGTCAATGCCCACTGTATGCTGTCCATCACCTAGGGACAGTGGTGACAAAGGGTGTATTGGCAGGATAACTGTGCGCATTGATGGGGTCGACAGCTGTGTACTGTCAATCGGCTGACCAATGGCGGACCCTAGCATACCTTCCTGTGCCATTACACCGATGTCATCATTATCAGTACCCACGGCACCTGACTCAGGTTCCCTGCTACATGACACCAGAGCAGCAACAGAACCTGTGTGAAGGAAACAGGAAACACAGTTTACAATGTCCACACATTACCAGCGATGCACACATGCACAGGTGCACACATGCACACATGCACACATGCACACATGCACAGGTGCACAAGTGCACACATGCACACATGCACACATGCACAGGTGCACACATGCACACATGCACACATGCACAGGTGCACACGTGCACATGTGCACACATGCACACATGCACACATGCACAGGAGCACACATGCACACATGCACACATGCACACATGCACAGGTGCACACATGCACACATGCACACATGCACACATGCACACATGCACACATGCACACATGCACAGGTGCACACATGCACACATGCACACATGCACAGGTGCACAGGTGCACAGGTGCACACATGCACACATGCACACATGCACACATGCACAGGTGCACACATGCACACATGCACACATGCACAGGTGCACACATGCACAGGTGCACAGGTGCACACATGCACACATGCACAGGTGCACAGGTGCACAGGTGCACACATGCACACATGCACACATGCACAGGTGCACAGGTGCACACATGCACACATGCACAGGTGCACAGGTGCACACATGCATACATGCACACATGCACACATGCACACATGCACACATGCACACAGTTTCACACAATTGTACAGTACTCAGTATGCGTGATATCAACACACAGACACAGACACACCTACATGCATACAAAGAGCACTACTAAGTGAGCCAAATAGTACTATTACTATCAACACTATTACAGGAATTGTTAATACACACTCACCAGCATGGATAGGCTGCATTGCTGTTATACCAGAGGGTCATGCAGACGTGAAGAAACTAATGTCAGTGGGCACAACTGTGCCATTGTTACTGAGTATGATACAGGTCAGGAGTACAACAGTCGCCTTTCACAGGTCAGCAGCTAATATTGAGGATATCACACTTGCACATTAAATACTATGGTGACAGCTACAAACCAAGGACACACCTCACACATGCATTAACTACCAGTGTACACAACAGTCAACTATACATATGACATATTACCTGCATGTTCACTGTCTTGCTGCTGTGTGGCTCCAGCTGCCATCATAATGCATGTCTGCTGCTGCTGTTGTTGCCGGTTGTCCGGAGCCACTACACTCATTAGTAGTCCCTCCAGTCTGGTGAGTGGGGGATGTGTAGCCACCCCACCACCTGTGGCGACCTGTTGCCTGTGGATATCTGACGCACGCTGACGGACATGTCTGATTAAATCACTGCGGTGATGTCGTACCTGCTCATATGTCCTATTATGCGTGCCTATGTCATTTACCCAACGGACAAGGTCTTGCCACAGTGCAGCCCTCTCCTGCTGATTCTGGCTGGTGCAGGAAAAGAGTATTGCATAATCCCGCACCAGGCTCTGGTGTATCTCCTCATCCTCAGCTGTGGAGTAGGTGGGATTCCACGGGTGGGCCATGTACCTGAGAAAGAAAATAACCTGGTATCAGCAATATATGTCAGCAGAATTTGGCACACATACTACACATGCTACCCGACTGTTATGATACAACATATCTCACATATGTAGCATCTGTCTGTCTATTGGTGGATACACATGTAGATGGCCAGGTATCAGTGTCGGCCAGCAACTGTGCAACAGTACCTGGCAGACTCCATATGACATACTACCAAACCCCAGCAGTCAGAACACTGATTCAGGTCAAGAGCACCTCCTCACTCTGGGGGTTTGTATCTAGGTACTGTATGGCCTACATCGGCAACTACTGTGAGCTGACCACACACTGATTGCCCTGGATATACATATCCCACCTCCACCACCAGCACAAACGACTATAGTGCATAACATTACAGATGCAAACTTCACACTTTGTAACAGTGATATGGTATCCTTTCAGCCCACTGGGCCAGTGGCAGATACAACCCACAATGCTGACCCCTACACAATTGCTTTCTACAGACATCTCCGAGAATGCATGGATCATGCAATCCCATATATGACCAAGACACTCTCCACAAAGGGACAGCATCCTGTCTGGTGGACCCCAGCCATAGACAGATTGTATTACAGAAGATGGAAGCTACTGCAAGACAGAGCATAATTCACTAAAGGGAGGGCATGTCTGAGCAGCACTGGTAAGGATCTATTTTCCATCATACAAACTACATGGGCAACTTTGAGAGGGAAATCAAGAGTGACACTACAGATAACCAGAAGGCCTTCTTCAGTTATGTTAGCAACCTGGTCAGGAGCCATCCTCTATGCCCATAGGTAGTACACAACAAATATTTCACTGACACCACAGATATCGACAACATTGTGGCAGACAGGTTCAGTGCAGGTGTCACCCCGCCCTCTCCCCTGAAATAAGGCATAGTTATCCCAGCTGACTGTAACCTCCCTGTCATCACAGATGTCCAGGTGAGAGACACCGCAGGACAGCAGAATACACAACATGGATGGGACCTGATTGTATCCCCAGTTGCATGCTACATAACCTCTGACAGGAGCTAAACACACATATAGAAGTGCTATGTAACACTAGCCTGACTACAGGATATGTACCTGTACACTGGCTACAGCAGCAGTGGTTCCACTCCATGAAGGAGGCACCTCACCATACCAATACAATACAACACAATACATTACATTACAATACAATACTATACAATATGCTATTGCCCCTGTGTCTACAGCAGTGTACTGTTCTGCTACCCTGACCATTGTGACACATGTGGTGTGATGGTACCTGCTGCTGTCACACAGTTACACAGGGTGACTCATATGTCATATTACCTATCTGACTAACATTCAGCAGGGGTATGTGTGACATGTACTCATGGGGAGTCTTGCTTCTTAACACTGTGTGGTTTATTGCAGGGTATGTCTTATCTGTGGGTAGGAACTCTTACCTCCACATGTGCACACTATTGCAGTGGCACAGACGACACACAGCAGACATTTAGGTTGTGGATGGTGGGAGGTGTTACTATGGTTGTTGGACATCTGTCATGGGTGTGACCTCCATATGTAAATCTGGGAGTGGTAACCTCTATGTGGGTAGCATATGTGTACTCTGTGGTGTTGTCAGTCACTGTGCATTGGTAATGTGTTTGAGTGCATTGTCACAGTGTTGTACATGTCACTGTGTCCTTCTCCATATCTGTAGCTGTCATGTGAGGTCCATACCATGGCATCCATTATGTGGTGTGGAGGGGTACACCGACCTACATGTCCATACCTGACTCACCATGTCCGCTGACACATACCATGTGCAGGTATTCCAGGGATAGTGTGCCACTGTGACTATCATTGGGGCCACTATTGTACACATTTCTGACCCTGCTCACCCCTGACACATGCAGTGGTGGGCAGCCAATCACATATCTGGTGGTTACTGGTGTAGGTGATCTGGAATGTGGTATGGTACTCCGGATTTGACACTGGTGTTCACTCCATGCCTTTGTCACCAGGCACCTGTTGCAATACATCTGTACACATGTTCCTCACTCAGAAGTTATATACATCTCTCTCTCTCTCTCTCTATATATATATATATATATATATATATATATATATAGATATATCTATATATATATATATATATATATATATATATATATATATATATATATATATATATATATATATATATATATATATATATGTCCGTATACATATACACATATATATATTGATGTACATATATTGCTATAGATGTGGTGGGGGGGGCACAGAGGGGGTGTGAGTGACAGAGGGGGTGGGACAGGCTGTGTTGCAGGTCGTCATATACAATCATACCTGTAGGTAGTCAGATCAGTCTGTCTATGTATATGTATCTACATATATCTATATCTGTATGTGTGCATTACATAGATATGTTTGTGCAATACTCTATCTACATCTGTCTATGTATTCCTACATCTCTATCTCTATGTATGTATACATATATGCATATCATATATATATATATATATATATATATATATATATATATATATATATACATATATATATATATATATATATACACATACATATGTTGACATACATACATATCCATATGTTAGACAGGTATATCAACATATTTGTCTACCATACTGTATACACACACTAACATACTGCTAAACATACATAACTGTGTAACCTACTTTGTACATGGCACTACAACCTACAATCAAACAACATTGATATGTGCACATAGATGCTCTCACATACAAACGTATGTACAGCCTTCACTGATAGTTGCTGTATGTCCCCTGCCCTTTACACATCTTCATATACATATGGATACAGACCAATGACACATATGGAGGGTTCACAGTATGTAGACCTTTATAGTATTACTTTACATTACCTGTGTTTGTCACAGCTGCTTGTGTTGCTGTCTGGTTCTCTGTCCTGCTGCTCCACTTCCCAGTTGTCAGCTTTCAGGTAGCTGTTGCTGAACAGTTTGTTTCTGTCTGCTTAATTGCAGTGTTCTCTGTCTCTGTCTCTGTCTCTGTCTCTCTCTCTCTCTCTCTCTGTCTCTCACATCCTTCTCAGGGTGCAATGAAAGTATTGCATGCGTGGACATGGAGTACAGCATACTTTTGTAGGTATCTGCATATGCCCATGTGATGGCCTCTGCACCAATTGTTAGGCAGCATTTGCTAATTGCATGCAGCCAGTTGTGTACTGATTGCAGTACTCACTGTGATTTCAGAACAGTGCTATAAAAAGGTGTGTGAGATAGGCGTAGCCCTTTCAGATGTTAAGGGCAGGTACCATGCTGTTATGCTGTGGACAATGTTCTGTGAGTGTGAAGGTTGGTATCTCTCTCATATTTCCAGGTGTGTTGTAGATTAACATTCCTCCATTCATTTCTCCAGTTTCCTGTACTAACTGTGTATGTACACTGACAACTACAACTACTACTACTGTTAATGTGTGTGTGTGTGTGTGTGTGTGTGTGTGTGTGTGTGTGTGTGTGTGTGTGTGTGTGTGTGTGTGTGTGTGTGTGTGTGCTTTCCTTTCACTTTTGCTTGCACTCTGTTGCTAAGGCTTCAATAGTTGCCCTTTACAGTCACTACTTGTATGCCTGCTAGGTGTCTTGACTGTAGTGTGCTGCTGTAGCTTTCCTATTTTCCATGTACATTCCCACCTTGGAATGCTTGCTATATCTGCTAGGGTGTTACAACATGCAGTGTGGTCTGGCCATGGTGTGGGCCTTGACATCTATTAGGGTATTTGAGTATGCTGCTGAGCAGGCCCCAGAGACTTTCATGTTCATCTGTTATGTGCCTCATGGAATGGTACATATCAGTGGGGTACACCCATTAAAATGTCTGGTATGCTGCAGTTGTGACTGTGGGTTAGCATGAGCATATGTATTACTACACTTTTTCTGCCATGCAAGTGGTGAATACTTTCCGGACTCCATAGTTACCATTGCATGTGTTACACCTTTCTGCCTACTGTTTGTACATTTCACATGGGGTCTGTGGGGCATCCCTGTAAGTCATTCACTGTTGCTATGTCTAGGCTCTTAACTATTCAAATATGGTGGTGTAGGACCCATCATGTGTACAGATATTTGCAGGTTGTCCACATTTCTGCCTCGTAATTTGGTCAATATCTCATGCACACCTTTTTCTGGCAAGTCACTCTGGGCTCAAGTCAGAATATGGTGACAAACATTCAGTTCCAGACTGCATACCCTTCCAAACATCCCACAAAGTGTAGACCCTGTTACTTTCTGAACTGTCTGCGTTTGTTGTAACATCATTTGTAATGTGTCCCTGGTTTTGGGCCTTTGCTACACATATTTTATTACTTGGTCCAGATGTGTTCCTGTAAGGGGTTGTGGGGTATGGGCAGTGCTTATCCTGCTGTGAGTATGTGTGTGTCTTGCAAGGTGCTATGGTGACATTATTACCTACTAGCTTCCAACTAGCATGGCTGTTTCTGTTCACACACTACTATTATGGAAATCCACCAGTTTTGTTTGTAATTCTAAATGTCATGCTTTGTGTACTACACATCTATATTCCCTTTACATTCATTCCTACTGTTACATGATATATTTACTTTAGCACAATGTTCTTGTATAAGAGTCATGGCTTAGTGGTAAGTCATGCAGACTACAGTTGCCAAGGTCCTGGGTTCGGGACTCACAGTGGGATTTTATTTTTCTTTTGAACTGAGTACAGGACCTGTCAATCAAAGTGACTAAGGCACATTTAAGCAGTTGTAACCGGGCTAGCGCTGGTTTGCGCGGAGCTCACGCATGCACACTGGCGGTTAGCTCTGCGCACACAAGCGCACACCTGATTACAACCACTTAAACGTGCTTACTCTTGCACACACCCGCGCTATTTTCCTTGAAAGAAAAGAAAAATGGGGAGACAGGAAAGTGGTGAAAAAGGGGTCACAAAGAGGGTAAGACAGTAGGGAAACAAGCTTGGGATGTGCAGGAGGGATGTAGGTAAGGCCCATAGCTGCCCATTTCTTCATCAGCAACAGCTGTGCATATATATGTAATTTGGTGTGACATTTGTAACCTTCCACCCCTGAGAGAGGTGTCAGGACAACAATAATACTTGTTGTACAGCCAATTGGAATTGATAGGTTCCATGTCCAGTAGACATGTGTGCGGAATGGGCAGCTATGTATGGGGCGTAATTTTTTTGTGGGTACAGAGTGCCCTTTTTTTATTTTTATTTTTTCAGGTGAGAGTGGTATGTCAGGTGAAGGTAGTCGGTACAGCTGGGGAGGTAGGTTGGGTAGGTTAACAGACAAGACAAACAAGACGCATACAGGGGCGGTGTATGACACGTGTGGGGGGGTTACACAATTGACGGGGATGGAGGTTTGGATATCCAGAGCCCATGAGCCCACAGATGGCAACAGTGGAACTGATATCCCCACCCATAGGCAGTTGCCACTGTTCCTTCACTGCCCAGGACGGGGCTGTGCTGGGGGCTGTGTAGGTGGGGCAACGGGCATGCCCGTTAGTTGCGCCACCCGTGCCTCGAGCTGGCGTAGGGGCTCAAGGACAGAGTCCCGAATCTCCCTACGCACCACAGTCTGGACGCTACGGAGGGTGAGTGGTGGATCTCCTCTGGCCACACTTGCAGAGGGGGGGCAAGCCCCATCCCCTGCAGCGCTTCCACCCACAGGTGGCACATGGCCACCGGAGGAGGGTCCGGACTCGGCACTAGTGCCAGGTGCACTCGCCAGCTGAGGTGGGAGAGGTGGGTCCGCTGGAACCCGCCCTCCCTGTCGTTCTATGTTTTGCATTATGTCATGACAGTTTGGGTTAGTGACATATAATACCATTCAAAATTAGTTGTAACAGCATGCATTAGTATTCCCATTAACCAAACACCCAGATATTCACACCATTGAACAGCGTGCATAACACATGCATAATTTGAACAGAAATACACAGTCCAACGACATGCAGGGTTAATTGATGGCAACAGGCCATCAGGTGTGGATGTATGAACAGGGCAGATGCATCAACAGACATGCAAATATATATGACCCAACAGGACAGACGTCCAGGGGTGTTAATTGTGATTGCACATACCATTTCCACGTGGAATGGGTTATATGTAGTTATAGGTTGGGGTGAAGAAAGTAATATTAACACCTTCGAATAACAATACATATGCTGTACATTTCTAATAGCTACAGTTATATACACACTACTGTTCTAACTACAGTTTCCTATATGTTAACTATTTCAACTTGTTGATAGGACTGTTAATGCAACATCAATATACATTTTATGGTTCTTCATACACATTCATATCTAGCTTTGTTCAGCTACATCTAGGCTACATTTGCTTTATATGGCTGTAGACAAGTGTGGATGTAAGGTATATCAGACAAACATCCTATCTGCATATTGCAGACTGAGAGCAACATATCCTGATTTTGGGATACACATTCCAGATGCAGCAACACTTTGAACAGATTTAGCTGTTTGGTTTTGAATCTCACATGCATTTCATTCTGTCTTGACTGCAGTATACTTTATTCAGGGGTTATTACTACTGTATTGCTGGATTCATGGCACTTTCTCACACTCTCTCACTTGCTTTCATTTTACTATTCAGGATGGTACTTCTAGGCTTTATTGACATGTTTTAACAGTAGTTATTACAATCCTTTCCAGCAGTATCACTTCTGTCATGTTTCAGTATTTCCACAGGGATATATTTCACACATGTGATTTATCATCTTCTGCAGCGATACTTTTCAGCCTGCTGCAGGTTGTGTACTATTTTCTTACAGGCAGGGCATTTTTATTTCAGGATATATGTCAGACAGTTTCATGTTTAGCTTACACTTACAGGCTGCAAACTATTGTGATGAAGAAATACTTGCATACACTTTCACACTGTTACTTGCAGATTTTATTCCTTACTGACTACACTGCACTCTTATGCTGACTGTCATACTTTGAAATTTCTTTACAGTTACTGGTAGTGCATTACTGACCTGCCTGGTGGCGCAACCACACCAGCCTATCACCATAGGCACTGCGGTTCGCAGAACGGACACCTACAGCTGTAATATAAACGAAGTAATATTGGAATACACATCTCCATAATATCAGCTAGTTTAACTTTTTACATACATAATTAAATGTTACTTACTCAGTGGTGGGGCGCTGGCTGTTTGCCGGGCCTCCTGGATCCAAAGGTTCAGTTGGTCCTGCTTGCATCTCTTCAGGTCCGCATGGTGGTGACGGACCTGCTCACCTGTCCTTGGAATCCCTGTGGCACTGGTGAGTTCATGAGCCAACCGGTCCCACGCCTCAGCCCTGTATGCTCCCCAGAGGACCTGGCCCTGCATGAGTTGGGCCTCATGATTGTGGACTAGGAGCCAGGCCATGTACCTGGACTCCACAACACCCCACCTCTGTGCTCGAAAGCGACTACCCTCTCCTACTCCTGACATTCTGCCTGCAGGTCTGTTCTACAATCGTTTATGCTGTGTATTCCTGCCTATGGGGCTTATATAGTCCGTTTTTCCCACACATATCTGTGATTGGCCATTTTGGAATTGTATCAACTTCAGTAAACCTGCATTGTCATGCTCTAGTTTGTATTCATTCCTATATATGAGCTATTATTGCATTTCTAGGTACTGCTGTCATGGCTTAGTGGTTCTGTACCTTGACTATGGTGTATAGTATCCTGGGTTTGTACCTGGCCACTGCTTTTTATTTTTCATGACTGTCTAGACATGCTGAGGGGTGTGTCTGTGTAAAGGCAGTTTTGATACGGCTTGCTCAACGTTGCCCGTCGGTTAGCTTGTTTGCACGGTGAGCAGCTCCGCGCAAACGTGGTATGCTGGTTTAAGCCTCATTTGGCTACCGGCACGCATATTACGCTCAGCTCACCTAGGGGCACTTAGATTCAGTGTGTTAAACCACTGCTAAGCTACGGGTACTCATTTTGCACCAGTTAAACCACTGCTCACGTACGGGCAGATGCACTCACCCTGTTAAACTTTAGCTCAGCTATGGGCACATCTGGCATTTTTTATTCTTTTGTTCCCTCACATTTCTTCAATATAAATGGGCTCTTTCATTACATTTTACATAAAATGTGGTTTTATGTGTACATATTTGTCAGGGACTTGTTTCGTGCTTATTTTGCTAAAAATAAAAATTGATGTTGTGGGGACTCGAATCATGGATGCCTGCTCTTCAGCCAACATCTCTACCGCTACGCTATTGCTTCTTGGCTTACTTTGCATATTTAGTTCTTATATGCTTTCCCACTGACTGCTAACTGTAGCTGCGCTATGGGCACGCCCGCGCAAACGAGCGCACTCACGGTTAAACATCTTTACAATTTAAAAAAATATATAACATGTTCATTTATATTTCTTTTATGTTTATAGTCTGTAGGGGCATGTGTTGTGTTGTGTTTATTCACATTTCCGTGGACTCTGTTGTGGGTGTCTACTTTGGGCACTTTTACACTTCTGGGGGCGTGTCCGCTTGCAGGGCTCGGCCTACGGACACGCCCCCTACTGTCTTACACGGACCGTGTTAGACTTAGGTGTGATTCAGCATGCTCTCATGAATATGCAAAGCATGCTGACATCACTCCGTTTAACTGCAGCCTCTGTGTAAAAGTTATAACTCTTACACGGAGGCTTCGTGAATCCTGGGGCTAGAGTGTAGCATGATATATGATGAAAATGTTCCCTTTAAGTCTGACTTAATAATCTGGCGACATTATCTTGATGATTGCATGGCCATTTGGTCAGGCTCTGAAAATGGTTAGAAAATGTTTGTAGAACTTTTGAATTTCAATGTATTTGATATTGTTTTTGTAGACAGGATGGAAAAAGTAGCTATTGACTTTCTTAGATGTACGTTACAAAGAATGAAGATGGGACCCTGAGTACAGGGTTATATAGAAAACCATTTACTAGGAACTCTATATTAAGAGCTGATAGTTGCCATCCAAAACACACCATTTTGAATATACCTAAATGCCAGTTTCAGAGTTTGCACCGCATTTGTAGTGATAATGATGAATATCAAAAAGAAGTTAGACCAATGGGGAATAGATTTGTCCAGAGGGGCTATAGTAAAAATGTTATTAAAACTGAGGAATTAAGGGCATCCCGGTTAGAAAGAAAAATAGTACAGAGTAATAGACAAGAGTGGGGCAGAAGTAGGAGAACAAGCCCCATTTAGATTTATAACATCATATGGTACAAATACATATAAACTACGAGGTATAGTTAACAAGCATTGGCACATTATCAAAACTGACCAATTTTTTGAAGAACATCTTACAGATTATTGCAAGTTTGGATATAGGAGAGGTAAAAATCTAGGGGAGTCCCTTGCATGGTATAAAAGGATGAATAGTAAAAAACATAAACTTGATGCTGTTAAAAGATGTAACCCATGTGGGAACTGCATATATTGTAAAATTATTTTGAAAACCAAATCCTTCACTTCTGTTATTGAACCTAAACTGTATGATGTACAGTAGCTGATAACATGTAGGACAGAATGGATGGTCTATATGGCTATATGCCACTGTGGGGCCTTCTATGTGGGCCAGACGTCTAGGTCTTTCAAGAGTAGAGTAGCGGTCCATCTAAGTGATATTAAATGTCAATGTGTTCGTAGTGCCCTTTATGAACATAAGATAGAATTGGTTCATATTTTTGTATTTATAGGAATTGATACTATACATAAGGCGAATTTAATAGAAAATGATAAACACAGAGTGCTAGATAAAAAAGAAAGGTCATGGATTTTGAATTTAGGGGCTTTATATTAACCTGGTTTGAATGAATATCTTTAAAAATTCTTTATAAAATCCATAATGTGTCTTGTGAGTGTATAAAATGTATAAGAAGTGTATTGCTGCTTGGTGAATGTATTTTACTCACATCACTGTAATTTTAAATGACTGGTGTCTTTAAAAATGGATCTGTTCTTTTAATTTGGGGTATATATAGAAGGAACGGGCAATGTATGAGGTACTTTTCCACTGATGACACCTAAGGGGTGAAACCAGTTTGGAGTTGGTTACTCTCACTGTTTGTCGGCCAGTAAATGATATTTGGCAGAATTGCTACTAACGTTTGGATTTTGTTCTTTACTATTGTATGCTGGTGGTGCTGGAATGTTGTTTTGTGCTTAGTACATATTTTGGATTATTCCGGGCATGCCTTGAACTTCACGTGCACCAGCTTTACTTTTGTGATTATGTATATATATATATATATATATATATATATATATATATATATATATATATATATATATATATATATATGTATATGTATATATATAAGTATGGGTTCCATTTAAGTGATCAAACTTCGAATTTCATATGGCCGAAACCATATGATCAAAGTTTTAAAACTCCGAACACTTAAATGGAGATCTCCATACAGCACAGAACGGGAATATTCCCTTTTCCTCACTGTAGTGCGATTTCGGAGTTGGTATATATTAATAGCGGGGAGTGCAGGGGAGCTTGCCCCCCTTCATAAATGTGTTTTAATTTGTTTTTGCTTTTGGTTTTTTAAATGTTCAAAGTTAAAAAATTTAGATCATATGGTTCTGGCCATATGAGATTCGAAGTTTTGTTATTTCGATCGTTCAAAGTTGACGTATATATATATATATATATATATATATATATATATATATATATATATATATATATTAATTTGAAGGGGGAAGGTATGCTGCCTTGCAAAAATACTTTTATTTTGTAAGGATGTTTTAGGGCAATTGTAACCTCAGTTCAGTCTGTGGAAATTGAGTATTGCTTTTCTGATGTACCTTGAACTAGTCTTTCTTAGTGAAAACTGCACATCTTATTGGGTCAATAACAGATGGCATATCAACAAAGAGTTGCACTTGGTAAGTTTGCACCTATTTTGGAAGAATGTGCTAACTTTCAGACCAGGCTTTCCCCTGCATAGGATCTATCTATTTTGGAGAAGTCTATATCATTTCAGTGAAAAACTTATTTATCAAATAACTATTCATTGAACCCAAATTGTTGAAAACCTCTCTTCATCATACGGACGTTTCATCAAACTTTTTCACAGGGAAAAGAAACATCCATCCAAACTAGCGCCCATCACTAAATTCTAAAAATGTAAAACCCACCAACTGATGGGGCTTCACCCCCACACCCACCAATGTGGGGGGCTGCACCCCCTACACACCCTCTAACTAAATATACCAACTCCAAGATCTCACTGGGGAAAAGGGCAAATACCCAATGATGGCCAACCATTGCTTTTCCGTTTGAAAAAGTTCAATGAAATGGACACTCGATAAAGAGAAGTTTCAACAATTTGGGTTCGACAAATAGTTATTCGACAAATAGGTTTTTCGATCAAGTGATATACACTCATTTTGGAGATATGTCCCTATTTTCAGGCTTTTTCTAACTCCTTCACATCATTTTTCTAAGTCCACCTCATTACATGTGAATTTTGAAGCTGTCTAGTACACATAAAACATCAAAAAAAACCCAGCCTGTACTGCAATAAATGGAGTGAAGAAGCAGTAGTAGAATTCAGAGTCAAGAATCAAATGCCAAAAGACAAAAAACAATGTTTATTGCAAAGCTTTTGGGTCACAAACACCCTTCCTCAGTGCTACTATCATGAAAGTAAAAACTATAACATTTAAATAGGAGTTCTTAAAAAACACATGATTACACCCAGCCTGTCACAGAATAATAATGATCCCCCCACCACATATTACAATATACACATTGTAACAATGGATTTGTATATGTAAAAAACATTGAGAGACATATTATGTTTTTGTTACATTGGACGTTATGTCCCTATTTACAGTTATACCAAACAGATATGGAATAGATGCTATACGAGACTAAGTGTGGAAGTAGGCCTACAGGCCAGATACATAGAAATTGTACACTATTGGAATTAATACTAACTAAAAAACATTTTCTTGCTTGACAATGAATCTTACTTGCAGTTGGCAGGTGTGGCCATGGGTACTCCCATGGCCAACACTTATGCTAATTTAGTACTATATGAATGGGAAAAGAAATTCATTTATAGTAAACAAAATGCTTTAAATAGTAATGTTATATTTTGCCAAAGGTTTATAGATGACTGCTTTCTTGTTTGGAAAGGTACATTACAAGAGTTAAATACATACATTGCTTATCGTAACTCTACTACCAGCTTTCTACAGTTTTAAAATAGAGAGTTCAAATGGAAAGATAGTTTTCTTAGATGTAGAGGTAAGAAACATAGAAGGAAGAATAGAAACTAGGGTACATAAGAAAGATGTTCAAGTAAACTGCTATGTAAATACGCATAGTATACATGCACCTCATGTATTCACAGGGGTACTAAGAGTACAGTTACTAGACTAAGTAGACAATACAGAAGATGAGATTTTTAGACAACAGGCAGAAGACATGATGCAAGAATTTTATGAAAGTGGATATGATTTAGGAAAGGTGAAAAAGGTTTATGAGGAAGTCTGTGACCAAAGACATAATAGTATTAAACCCATATTTTTAGATAGTAATGTTAATGTACTATTAACTCAAAAGAACAAAAATGATAACATAAGGTATTTAACTACTTATAATATAAAAACTGCTGAAGTAAAGAAAATCATAGAAAGAAATTGAACAATTTTGATAGCAATGCCTGAGTTACAACAAATTTTTGGTGATAGACCACTTTTTGCTTACAGAAATCAAAATAATTTAAAGAAAAGGTTGTGCTACAAGGACTTTAAACAAACTGGCAGAATACAAAATGTCTTTAGTAAACCAGGTACTACAAAATGTCTAAACTGCAGTTGTTGTATGGATATTTATACAGAGAATAATATTTTAAACACCCCACAACTAATAAAGAATATATGTTTGATTGTTCAGCAAATTGTAATACTACTAATGTTGTTTACTTAGCTACTGGTACTTCCTGTTCATCATTCTATGTCGGAAAAACTATACGGAAATTAAGGGAACGTATAGTTGAGCATAAGTCTGATATTAGAAAAATATCAAAACTAATGCATTAAGTAAACACATTTCTGAAAAAGGTCAAGAACATCAATTTAAATTCAGAGTTATTAATGTATTATATGTTAATAACAGGGGTGGTAACATTAACAATATTGTTGAACTTAAAGAGTATGAATGGATAGTTAGGTTACAGGCAGATTCTTTACCTGGTTTAAATAATACTGTTAGCTTGAAGCCCATTTTAGTAAAAAAAAAACTGGCTGAAAATGTATAGTTTTATGTATATGTTTATATATATGTGTATGTTATGTGCATATATATTTATATACAAATTTTAAATGATTTTATATAACTTTTTTACATATACATATGCATTGTTACAAAGTGTATATTGTAATATGTGGTGGGGGGATCATTATTATTCTGGGATAGGCTGGCTGTAATCATGTGTTTTTTAAGAACTCCTATTTGAATGTATTTTTTACTTTCATGACAATAGCATTGAGGAAGGGTGTTTGTGTCCTGAAAGCTTTGCAATAAACATTGTTTTTTGTCTTTTGGCATTGGATTCTTGAGTCTGAATTCTAGTACACATAAAATCACAGCGTGTGACCAACATAAAGTGGCAACAACAATGCGCAGGAAGAGGACACACATCTTACATCTCCATTTTCAGATGCCCTTGAGTGGTTGAATTTTGTCACAGGATACCTTTAAGATTAGCTAAAGAATGGCATAGGAATAGATACATGAAGTCAACAAGAAACTGCCAACTAAGCAATCCATTTTCTGCATGCTGCAAATTATGGTGTCTACCACCTACAACCTTGAATGATGTCTTGTTTTCAGGAAAGAGATCTAAACAGGCACACACTAACAGATGTAGTGGGGGAATTTTTGACATCCTGAAGGTATGGTTCACAAACCAGAGTACATTAATGGGTATTATGCACTGTTCAGTGGGAAGGCTACCCAGATATTACTGCTGCGTGCCATGAAGCAGAACATATTGATATTGCTATAGGATGACTAATAGCTGGCCAACATGTGGCAGGTATGGCACTGGAAGAAAAGGCTGAATGCAGAGTACAACAGAATGTAGAAGAAGAGGTTGCAAAGAAAACATGACAAGAAGCATATGTTGTAGAATGGTGAAGCAAATCCTTCCTGTGGCATTTAGACAATGTGTCACAGATTTGTGCATATCATAACATGTATTAGATGTGAATGCACTATATTTTGAAATAGTATCCTTGACTTGCCCAACAGTACTGTGTAGCACGTAAAATACAATATATTGTTATGCCAAGAGTACATACGATTGTATCAAGAGTACCCTTACATTATCAGCTGGTTGTAAAGATGCCTCACTGTGGCCCAAATGGCTGGTTCCAGCATTAGATATACAGGCAGCATCACAGCAGTCTTGGAGAACTGCACCCACTCTGTGCCCAACATGGCTTGTTCTAGCATATGGCATCCAGGCAGCACCAAAGTAACCATGGAGAACTGCACTCCAGGATACTGTAAGTAACTGTGTCTGCTAGAAAGTGACCTTATTTATGGCATAATGGAGGTCTGTAATGCCTGCATAACCTGCTTGCATTGTACAATGAACATTCTGGCACCTAGCCATTGTTGTCTGGTATCCACATGGAGTTCCTCTGAGATCCATTAGTCTAATACAAAGGTGCACATATCTGATCTCTCAGTATCTTTCAGCAGTATTACAGTTATAATAAGACTCTTGCAGAGTGATACTAGTAGCAGATAATCTGGTACAGGTGCAAGTTTTATGTCATTATACCTTGATTCAACACACTTGATACTGATGCAGGCCATGCTCTCACCTGGCCTCCACCCTATATGCACTCCATATGGCACTAACAGTACAGGGTAGCTGGTGATTCATTTGGCAAAATCTGTACTCATGCTTCTACCTGTTTTAGAATGCTAAATTTCAGATCTGTATGCCAAAATAGTCACTGCAACAGACACTACCTATGATGTTGGTGATCCCCAGGTCCAGCTGCCTCACTTATTTGTGTTTACTCTCACCTTGATGGTGGTGTACTCTAGAATTTGTGTCTGTATTTCTGATAGAACAATGATGCTGTCAACATCACTGCTGCCAGCTTTCTCAAGTTCCAGTTGCAACTATTGCATTTTCCAGCAGTGGGGCAGTCCCCTCAAAGTTCAAAACAGCGATATCATGTGTTCTTCACTAGAAATATATAGGGGTCCCCAACAGTGACGCCACAAAAGGGATGGTGAAAACTGTACACTCTACCTTAGCTATGACAGCTATATATGTTAAACAAAGATTTCAAATTCAGAATAAATAAATACCATATAAAGCTCAATATTCAGTATGCAATTATACGTGCTACTCTTTTACATGTGTCCTTGAAGGTTGAGATAGAGTGTCATCTATGCAGCTGCAATTTGATGCTATTGCTTCAAAACTGTTAATGTTTTGCTGTGATTTAACCAAGATGGAATAAGGGTCAGGACCAAGAGCTTGATAAAGCATTAATACATTGATGGTGTGGCTTTTCTGTGCATTTGATCTGTGTTATAGCTGTTACATACCTACCTGGATGGATGTAAACTGTGCACTGCGGCAATAACAATTCTCATATGGGTTGACTAGCAAAAGATGTGTTATTAGCACCAGATCACACAATAAAGGAACCGGCATGACCACATGTGGGGTAGTGATAGCTATACAGCCTTGCACCTAATGAACCCTGTAGTTACCTGCAGTAATAAAGAAAACATCTACCTTATATCTATTTCTTGGTATGGTGCTGACCTATGACTTCCCACCAGAAGAAGTCATACTTTTCTCTTCCTTCTCTAGTGTGAGAGTTGGAATTTAAATAGGCTTCCCCACTAATGGCATTGCACATAAAATGAAAATCATGAAATGTTTCCTGGTTCCTCACAAATGGCAGGCTTGAACTGCTCATGATCATCTACTAACTGCATTAACATTAGCAGACCTCTGTGTTTCCAAAATATTCCCTAACCAGCCTATCTAGACAGGTGTAGGTTAGCATCTCAAGCAGCTTGCATGAGATACCCCATTTTCTCCTCAGTGAAGACATCAGTCCATTTTTGCATTCCCTGAGTAGCCTGCTGAGATCTGCAGTGAAATTAATCCATAATCAAAATGTATCACTCCTTTAAAGCAGGTTGCATGCATGCTACATATATATCAGCAATACCTGTCAGTTTTTATCACCATAATATCTTTTTGCCCAAGTCTGTGTGACACTGATCCTAGCTATGTCTTTGATCTATACAGGCAATTGCATTCTTGGCAGTATAATACACAGTTATCAGCACAAAAAATTGCATTAATAAGAGTTTTCAGTTTATATTGCAACAATAAAAGAAATTCTTCTGTGAGTGGTCAATCCTGGGAGAGGATGCTCAGTTCCTCTAAGCTGCTCATGGTTTGGCAACTTTGCCTGGGAGTTAAAGTGAATCTGTTGCATCTAAAGCCATGCAGTGTTAAAAGAATGAAAATAAGCAGCATTTTGCACCTCTGCGTATTATTTGTACTGCATTTCATAAGAATACCGTATTAATTGTTACATTTCTCACACTTTAGTACAGTTTCAAAACTGAACATTTTCCTCTGCTGTTGTAGTACTGAATTCCATTGCATCTACTAGTTTTACCTGACAGAAGTATCTAGATTGTGTGGTTTTCCAGCAATTGAGCTCTAAAACCAGCATTTTTACATTGAGGGTTTTCTGACTGTACTCTTGTCACAGACGTATGCTGCAGCAACCATATCTGAGTTGGGGGCTGCTGGTTGAAACCTTATTGTGTGTTTTTCTAATTGGTCTGTAGGCTCTGCTGTTGCAAAACTTGTTTTCCTAATTCTACATAAGCCCAGTGTTTGATCTAGGATGTCCTCAGCCAAGAGGAAGTTAGCAGTGCCCTGTATAGATGCAAACACTATCAAGTTAAAATTTCCATTAGATTAACCATCTCTGCAACCATTCCCCCTGTCCTTCTGATGCTCTACGAGTATCTGGGTTGTGCACAGAGCAGCACTACCTTGTTGGATAGCTGCAGTTCATACTGTGTATAGCACCAGTTATTTGTCTGTGTGCTATCATACCAGTCCAGTTAAATCTCCCCACTCTTCTCCATGGTTAAACCCATAGTAAGAAAAAGAGAAACCATGGATAAGCATTTTCCTGCTATCTCTGTGGCCAGCCTTGAGGACCTGGGCATCCTGAGGCAATGTATCAGCTGCCCAATGTATACTGGCAACCACTTAATACTGAAACAAACAAACATAGTATGTGAGAGATGTAGTTAGACTATGAAAATTGAGACATGACTCACATACTGATAAATCAAATGACAAACAGGTTTTCAGCAGATGCACGTCATTTCCCTGACTAAATAAGGTCTCAGCAAACAAGATCAAAAACTAAAAACCACTTTGAAAGACAATAAAAAATGGTAACGGCAGAAATTAGCACGACACTAATTTAATGAAACCAAAGTAAAATAAGTGCTTTCATTCAATGCAGTGACCAAACGTCATCAGACAAATTACAATGAAAATTGACGCAAATAAATAAACCATTTTTTAAGTCACATGTTCACTAGAAAACCACACCTCCTCAACATTAATCAATTACCTTGCAAGGCGCCAGTCTTACCCTAGTTTTTACATAGGGAAGACTGACTGGAGATTAAGGGAGCGAGTATACGAGCACATATATAGCATTCAGAAAGCCAAAGCCGAAAATGCCATGGCAAAACATGTTTCTACAAACCCTGGCCACTCCTTCTTGTTTAGGATTAGTGACCATGTTCAACCTGGGAAGAGAAGTGGCCTTATTTCTTTAAAATTAGAGCAGCATGAATTGTTTTGGCAAATAAGGTTGGACGCATGTACACAATCAGGCTTGAATGAAATGTGCCCTATTTTATGCATGCTAAAACAAAAGCTTGGAAAGATGAACGTTTTAGTATAAACATTTTATCTTGCTAGAAATGCATAAATAATTTTATGTTTTATTTTTCATTTTGTTGTTTACCTTTGCTAATTTTGTCAAAGACAAATGTGTTTTTAATTAGTTGATTAATGTTGAGGAGGTGTGGTTTTCCTAGTGAACAAGTGACTTAAAAACTGGTTTATTTATTTGTATGAGTTTTCATTGTAATTTGTCTGATGAAGTTTGGTCACTGCATTGAACAAAAGTGCTTATTTTACTTTGGTTTCATTAAATTAGTGTTGTGCAAATTCTTGCCATTGCCATTTTTTATTGTCGTTTAAATAAGGTTTCAGCACATAAACCCACATATGTGGAAGTACTCACAAGTAAATTACCAAAACCTCGGAGACCTATCATACATTGCCCTTAGAAACCACATGCAAATTAAACCAAGTCAACCCCAACTACTACACATAAAAATACACATCACAGTGTCTCCACAAGTAAGCCCATAAGGTGAAATACCACACATTCAAGCATCATGGTCATAGGGGACTCCATCCTGAGACACATGGACTCCCTCTTCACCAGGCTGGATAAAGATAATGTTACAGTCACTTGCCTGTCAGGGGCCAGTATTCACCAGATCATGCAGGCACTCGTGTCACTCAACTACAAGTACCAGTATGGCTCAATCATATTCCATGTGGGTGTGAATGACCTGAGGCTTACTTCCCTGGACTATATGAAGAGAGACATGATGACCCTCTTTGAATGTGTGTTGCAGGCTGGTATGAGCCTCACACTGAGTAGCATTCTCCCCTCACCAAAATTATATCAGAATACAAACAGAAAAGGTTTGACTTCAGTAACTGGGATTCAGTATTTGTCAGCCTGAGCAACATGTTCAACAGACCATGCTGCTTTGCAGAGATGGTCTGCACCTGTTGCTGCTAGGCTTTTGAATGCTGGCCAAGGTATTAGCCACCACTCATAGTGTCTTTTTGTATGCAGTGACAAACCAACAGACCTACCAATGTAACAAATTCTTCTAATGCCAAGCTGAAGATACTACTGCTCAATGTTATGAATCTTAACAAGAAACTGCACTCCCTGGAAGCTCTCCTCACCTTGAATGCTGATGTATGCGCAGTTATACAGACATGGTTTGAGGCTGTGGAAAGCACCCCAGCAGTGAAAGGCTACAATGTCTATCACTCATTCAGACCACGCTCAGAAAAGAAAAAAAATGAAAGGAGGAAGTGTTTCCATTTACATAAAAAACAAGAACATCTCTAGATTGGTCAAGCAGGATAACTCGCTTGAGCTACTTAATGTCCAACTGACCATAGGCAAAATTCCTCACCATATCATCACTAGCTACAGGTTTGCATACTTGAAGTTGCTAGAATAATTTATCATTCAGCCCAACACACTACTCATGGGTGATTTTAACTACCCCTCCATAAACTGGGAAACATATATGACCACTAACATGCAGGCTCAGAAATTCCTGGACTTTGTCAATTTAAATGCTCTGGAACAACTGGTCTGCACTCCCAGTAGGAGCTCAAATATCATTGACATAGTACTCACAAACCTGGGACCCCCCCCCAACAAAATGTCCTCATTGCTAAGTTCAGATTATAAATCAGTCTCCTTTGAAATAAATCTAACAGTGGTACCCCCATCAAACACTAAAACCCTAAAGAATTTTTCCGAGGTAAATTACCTTCTATTAAGTGATAGCATAGGTAATTTTACAGCTCCACCTAAATTTGAAAACATGAAGGCCTGTGCAGAAGTATACGCAAATGCCCAGTGCAACCACTTAAATGACTGCATAGAAATGACAGTACCTGAGTGAACTAAATCCAGGTCTAGCCAGAAAAACAAGCCTCCCTGGTGGACCCCTAGCATAAATAGTCTATACAACATAAGGAAGAAATTCCTGTCTAGAACTAAGTGTGAGGATGCACAACAGAGAAAAAAATCCCTCATTAGTCTCAACAGGCAAATTAGTGAACTAGTCAAGTCTTCAAAACCTAAATATGAAACTAAAATAGCCTCCAAAGCAAATGCTAACCACAAAACATTTTTAGTTATCTCCAAAATCTTAAAAGAAACAATCAACAATGTGCTGAGCTGGCTACTGACAGCACTACCTATACTCAACCAGCAGAAATAACAAACCAGATGGCTGATAAATTCAGCTGAACTTTCACCCACTCATCACCTCTTGTCACTCCCCAAAAAATAACCCCGACCATTCCTTTGCCTGTTGTCACAAAAGAACAGGTTGTCACTGCACTAAGTAAAGCTAGAAACATGGCATCAATAGGCCCTGACAGAGTACCAGGGTGCCTATTAAATATCTTGAAACATGACCTAGCAAACCCAATTGGATCACTGTTTAATCACAGTCTCCAGACAGGCTTTGTTCCAGTAGAGAGGAGGACAACAACAGTCATTCCTCTGCACAAGGTGTTGGGGGGGGGGGCATCAACTGCCCCGGGAAACTACTGATACACAAGTCTAACTAGCCTCATATGCAAGTTATGGAAAGAATATTCATGGACACGATTAGCAATGACATAGGAAATCTCCAGGCTCTAGACCCAGCCCAGTCTGGCTTCAGCAAGGACAGGGCTTGCCTGTTCAGCCCGGTGGGCTTCTTTGAGAAGGTCAACAAGGCCATGGATGAGGGCAAGACAGTACATTCCACCTACCTAGACCTGGCCAAGACATTTGACACAACCAAACTTGGGTATTATAGATAAACTCACAAAATCAGGCATAAACCTCTATTTCACCAGATGGATATCCAAATGGCACACTGATAGGACAGGTGTTGTTAGAGCAGGGGAATTCACATCCAGCAAGAGGCCAGGCACCAGTGGAGTACCACAGGGCTCAGTGTTGGGCCCTCTCTTGTTTGGGATATACTTCTCAGATGCCAAGGTAAATGTAGATGGCCTTTGACTGACCAAGTTTGCTAATGACTACAAGGTGGATACAATTATTGACTCCCCAAATGAAGTTGATAGCCTACAAATAGGTCTGGCACAGACTAATGAATGGTGTCAGAACCATAGCCTCAAACTAAATGTGAAGAAATGCATAATAATACCCTTTGGGAAATCAGAAAACACTGCAAATTACAGTATTGATAGCACCCCCATGTGAGTGGACCCTGTAGTGAGAGATCTGGGTACTCAGATATATTTATCTGAAGTTTGACCACCACAGGCAAAATCCATTACTACTTCTTTCAAAGCTATAGGTCCGCCTCTATGACCCAGGAAACCAATACCATGTATTTAAACTTATTGGAAACACTCACCATCCAACCCAATACCATATTCATGGGCGACTTTAATTACCCCCACTTTTAACTGGGAATCCTATATGGCACCAAATGTACAGGCACAGAGATTTCTGAATTTTGTAAACACAAACTCCCTGGACCAGACTGTCAGTATACCAATCGGGGGTGCAACTTTACTGGATCTGGTCCTCACTAATATGGGAAAGTGCTGCACACCCCCAGTGTAATGTTTTCTCTGGTAAGGTCAGACCACAAAATGGTCTCATTTGAAGTAAAAATAAAACCCGGACCCCCAGCTAATCCTGGAATATTCAGGAACTACTCTAAGGCTAACTTCTTGCTATGAAGTGATAACCTGACAAACTTTGAAGCTCCCATAAACCCTGAGAACTCTGCTGCCTATGCAAAACTGTTCATAGAAAACCTATACAAACATGTTAATAGCTGCATAGAAGCAGCTATACCAACCAGGAGGAAGTACAGAAATAACTCAAAAAGCAAGCCACCCTGGTGGAATTACAAAATCAATAAGCTGTATAACAGAAGGAAGAAAACCATTGCAAAAATTAGAATTTGCAGCATCCAGCAGGTTAAAAGCACTCTCATCAAACTAAACAAAAAACTCAAAGGAAAAAAGTCTATCAAAGTCAGATTTGAAGTAAATTTGGCCTCCCAGGCCAAGGACAACCACAAGGCATTCTTTAGCCATGTCCACAACCTCAAAGGCAATACACACTTGTGTGCAGAGTTCATTGTAAATGGAGCCACCTATATAAAGCCAGAACATATAGGAAACCTACTGGCTGACAAATTCAGCTGCAGCTTTACCCCTCTCTCCATTCAACCTTCCCCTCAGGAAATGCCATCAGATATAACGGTATGCATGCATTTGATCGGCTGGTGGATGGTCAATCAGGTACTGTCAAAAGCAGTGCGGCAAAATCTCAAAAAAGCGATTGCAAGAGTTGCGAATCGCAAAATATTGCCCCCTTTTTGACCCACGGTAGTGCTCATTTAGGTGGTAGAGTGGTCGGAAATGTCAAATTCAGTGTTGTTTACGACATTTCAATCATTCGGCATTACGTGATTCGCACATAAAAGTCGGTGTTATACCCGATCGAGCAATGTGCACCCGATCAAATGAATGTAAACAAATATAACTCCACTTGCTGTCACTATGGAACAGGTCCTTAATGCTCTCTCTAAGGCCAAGAACACTGCATCAGTGGGCCCAGATAATATCACAGGATAGCTTTTAAATAGCATGAAACATGACCTATCAGACCTTCTGTAGTTGCTATTTAACTGTAGCCTCCAAACAGGTTTCATGCCTCATGAATGAAGAACAGCAGCATTCAGCCCTCTGCACAAAGGTGGGCCATCTACAGGCCCTGGTAACTACAGACCCACAGGTTTCACTAGTCTTATATGTAAAGCCATTCAAAGAATTACAATGAAAATATTCAATAATGATATACATACCTCTCAACTGTCCAGATTTATGCAGAATGTCCATAATTTTGTTTCATATTTTTGGTCTGTTCATCATACAATTTGTGTTTTTCTGGTAAATCACTGGGATGATCTGAGGACTGACGTCACTAAATAATGACATACATTTGAATTTCAGAATTCAAATCCTTCAGAAAATGTGTGTTATAATAAGTCCTGTTACTCTAGCAACTTTCTGAGTTTATAAGATCAATATTTAATATATGTCCCTATTTTTGGGCCTTTGTCCCCCCATTTTGTCAGGCTTTGTCCAGATTTCCTGAAACAAAATGTTGAGAGGTATGATGATATAGTAAACCTCCAGACACTGGACCCAAACCAATTTGGTTTCATCAAGGGCAGGTCATGCCTACTCAATCTGGTGGACTTCTTTGGTCACCAAAGCAATGGATGAGGGCAAAATGGTTCACAGTGCCTACCTTGACCTTGTCAAGGCATTTGACACAATACCCCACTCGAGCATTGTTGATAAACTCAAGAGGTTAGGTACAAATTTGTATTCCACCCGGTGGATAGACAACAGGCTCACAGACAGGACTCAGGAAGTTAACATTGGGGAGTCCACTTTTAAAAAGAGGCCAGTCACAAGTGGAGTACCTCAGGGATCAATCCTTGGACAGCTCCTTTTTGGCATTTACTTCTCTGAAGTCAAGGCCAATGTCAATGATCTCTGGCTGACTAAATTTTCAGCTGATTGCGAATCAGGAACTGTCATGGAATCCCACACAGACACAAAGGTTCTCCAGGAAGGGCTGACACAGACAAAGAACTGGCATCAGAGCCATGGACTAAAATTAAATGCCAAGAAATTCTTCAGGAAGTCATCTCCCTGGTAACTATTTTATTGACAACACACCCCTTAGAGTTGACCCAGTATTCAGGGACTTGAGGACACACATAGACAATAATCTAGCCTTTGACCATCACAGTATTGAGGAAATCATTCTATGTTGCGCAGCTTATAAACAAAAGTATGGCATCTAGGTTTAAGGAAGTCATTGTTCCACTGTATTCGGCATTCATCAGACCTATCATTGAGTACAGTGCTCCCTTTGGTATGTACCTAACCAGGCATATCCAACAAATGGAACATCCACAGAGGATTATCAGTAAAAGAATACAGGGAATAAGTAAAATGTCATATGCAGACCGCCTGAAGGCCTTATCCCTGTATTCTGTCTCCTACAGGTTGTTGATGGGAGAGCTATACCTGGCATACATGGCATTGTCACACCTTACTCTGATGGACCTCCTGCTTATCAGCAAAACAAACAGCACCAGAATTACCCATGCTAAAGACACTTAAACCTTTCCTGTGATATAAATAGGACCTACTGGAAAGACAGATATGTAACCCAGAGACTACCCTGTCTCTGGAACAGGCTCCCCATCCATATCAAGCAGAGTTCCTCCCCAACCGAATTCAAGTGTAACTTGGACAATTGGATGGGGAATAGGAAATTCATCCCTGGCATGGCAATTATGTCTCTAATGTACACAGGCAATCTGTAAATGGTTCATCTCCCAGGTTCCTGCTTGTAAATATTTTATCTCACATGCCCCTGCTTACATTTATGAAGGGTACCAGAACTTGTCAAAGATTTGGGATGCATGGCTAGGCTTAAAAAGGCCCTTGTGGTTGTTAGCCTAGTAAACACCTATGAACCTACAAACCTATGTATCCACAGTGGTGAAGAAACCCTTCTGTGTTTTTCAGCTTAAAAGTAAGGACATAGTATCCAGATCTAAGGATGTCATAGTACCACTGTACTCAGCCCTCATCAGACCAGTCATCAAGCACAATGCACCCTTTGGCATGTACCTTGCCAGCCACCTGCAACAGCTGGAGCATCCGCAGAGGTTTCTCACCAAAAAAATGCAGGGTATAACCAACATGTCATAAGTGGACCAATTAAAAGCCCTATCACTGTATTCAGATTCCTACCAGTTACTGAGGGTTGATCTGTGCTGACCTACAAGGAAGTCTCTGACCCAGCCCTGATGGAAATGTTACATATTCACAAAACTAACTGCACGAGGGTAACCCTTACCAAAGATCTAAACCCAGTCTCTGACATGAATAGATCATGCTGGGGAGACAGATATGTGTCCCTCCTCTAGAATAGGCTTCCTATTCACATGAAGCAGAGCTCTTCCCTGACCATCTTCAAGTGCAATCTAGACCGATGGATAGGAAATTGTAAGTTCACTACTGGGATGGTGTCCATATCCCTTAGGGACATTGACAGTCTGTAAAAATAGTCAAAACCCCACTTGGGTAAAACTGGATAGGCTTGTAAAGGCACTTGAGCCATCAGCCTTGTAATCTCCTATGAACCTATGAACCTATCAGTACTGCAAGGGACTGTGTAGACCTGAGACCTACAATACAGTGGCAGAATATGTGCTCCACTCTTCTATGTGTGATTTATACTTGTTAAATGTTTGATTCTGCTCTAACTGTGCTCTTTGTGGCACAGTTTATTTGTGTTGTTGGCAGTATTGCATTACCTGTTAGTGGTAATACAGTTGCAGCTTGTTGTCTGGAGTACTGCACTGCCTATTGATGGTCCTGCAGCTACATCATGTTGATGGTTGTACTGCTGCAGCCTAATGTTTGCAGAGCTGTATTGCCTGTTGATGGTAGTATTGTCAGAACTTGTTTGTGGATCTGCTACAGCCTTCTGATGTTGGTACTGTTGCAGCGTGGTGTTGATGGTACTGCTGTAGCCTGTTGACAGTGCTGCAATTAATGATATTGCTGGCACTGCTACAACCTGGTGTTCATGGTACTGCTGTAGCCTGTTGTTGACAATGCTGCATCATCTGTTGCTGTTGGTATTGTTACAGACTGGTGTGGTAAGATTGCTGCAGCTAGGTTTTGGCTACACTACTGGAGCTCAGTGTTGGCAATGCGTCATTACCTTTTGATGCTGGTACTGTTGCAGTCCCTTGTTGGTTGTATTGCTGCAGCCTGGGGTTGGACGTATTGCGCAGCCTGCTGCTGGTGTTTCTGCTACAGCCTGCTGTTATAGACCCATAAAATAAGCTTTGTTTGCCTTTTCCCAAATAATTTAGTGCATGTTATCTGTTTGCCTTGAAGGGGCATCTCCAGGTGAACATGAAAGCTGCTAGTGAAAACCATCAGTATTTTTCAGTATGAAGGTAGGCCATTACCCATTTATCAAATGATGGTCCACTGGTGGGCATTGGCTTTCTTAAAGTCCTATTCCCTGTGCTCATGTGTCAGGAAATGACTGTGAACAGGGAGGACTATTGGCTTCCCTGGTCTAATGCTGTCTATCTTCGCAGTCCTGTGATCAGTTGCTTTTCAGGTCCTGATTCAGCTTTTCTGTAGTAAAACACAGAGCCACCAGCAGCTAGTGGAGTTAAATTGCATTTTTGTGAAAAAATGGACTTCTTAAATTCCTCTCTTTTTTACTAGTTGTTTATCTTGGTGGAGGGGGTAACTATCTTATCAATTATTTATCTAGAATATTGTAGTTCTGAGTGTGTTGTCCATGGGTTTATTATAATTCCACCAAGCTGTGATTGTCCACTGTTAACCTGTGCAACACATATTTTTGTTTAAAAAAATGTCCACAAATTTCTTTTGATGGTCCGAAGCACTTTTGTCCTAACATATGCTACATCTTCTTCATATAAAGTATGTAGCCTGTAGTCTATAGACTTTCCAGCACTTACTTTGTTGGAAGACCTGTATGGGAATTTTTAAACCTATTGATGCTACTTTATCCAGATTAACCCAGCTATCACCTAGTTTTTCTTTCCTGAATTCTTGGTCAGGAGGGATTAGGTGAAGGAGGAAGAAAAAAAATGAACTCAAAGGGCATTCACACTTTAAAATTCCATGTTATTGACAAAGTGATGAATGTCCCACAAAACAGTCAGTCTCAATGCCAGATTGGAAAAGAAGGAGGTGAAATGGTAGATCAAGCTAATGGCCCACACAGGGCAAGGACTAAATGGCTCAAGGTCAATCAAATGTGTACTAGAGCTCAAATAAAACCACTAGAACTACTGACCCATAGATGACCAGGAACCACTGTAACCCCATGGCTCAGCAACTAGCTTTTTCCTCACTTTTCTTCCTGTATAGCAAGATCTGAATACCCAATAAAAGTGGTTGTACTGGTTATAAGATGCTCATTTTTACAAAGTTTTAGTGTTAAAAATGTATATAGGGCATGCAAGTTCACAAGGAAAAAGCAGCAAATTTATGAGAATGCAACCACTGCACATTATCTCTTTATTCTTAATTGATTTTTGTTTTAATCTGTATCTTACATAAGAATTGTTATAAATCAATACCATTCAGAAGCAATTTACAAAAGTGGGTGTAAGAATAAAATTTGGTGCATGGTACATTGTCTCAGTATAAGGTCTTCTTGTATACGTTTTCTAGGTCATACTTCAGAATAATAGTGCAATCATACCTCTCAATTTCTTAGCAGAATAAATCTGGTGAAAGCCTAAAATAATGAGGGAACAAGGCCCCAAAACTAGGTTCAGATTTTGACTATTGCTCTTAAAAACTTCAGAAGTTGCTATAATAACAGGATTTGTGGAAGCATACATTTTTGAAGGATGTGAAGTCTGAAACTCAAATGTATGTCATTAAGTGACTTCAATCCTCACTGATTTGACAGAAAACCACACATTTTATGAGGAACAGACCGAAAACATGAGGCAAAAATCTGGACATTTGAGAGGTAAGAGTGCAGTTGCAGATTTTTGGGAGAATGCCACAACCATATTTTTAAACCAAATTAAATGGCAGGCCATTTGTGTCTCAATATATAAATGGAGAGTTGTATCTGACCAGTTAGGTTCCAAGCATGAATACAGGCTGACTGGGGCAAAAAGAACTTAGTATGGACCAATCAGAATGAACACAGTCTGAGTTGGGCAAAAAGTACTTGGTATGGACCAATCAGAATGACAGTGGTGACTTGGAGGCTCTGAACCAAACATATTAAACTAAGTTTAAAAGTGGCAACTGTGGATGTTCACCAGACTCCTTAACAATAAAATATCAAGTATAAGTAGATGAATATTGATAAATGCTGATTAGATCTGAATAAGTCTTTTAAATAGATGAAATATGTCACCTCAATAAACACTTAAAAAGAACTGATGAAGCTGAGAGTTTTAATCATTGGAAAAATAAGTTAGGACATTTATATTTATATGGCCAGGGAAGCTCTGATAGAAATCTAGTTCAGGGACAGGAGCAGTTAGCATATAAGGTTTCTGGTACTGCTATGCACACAGATAAGCAGACTACCTTTCCCCTCTAATAGATTACTTTGGTTTACTGAAACCCATACAAGGGGAATATAGTAAAAAAGAAAAAAAGGAAATTGGTTGTAACAGGGAAGAATTCTAAGTATTTGAAAACTGAATACTGGAAACAACATGCATGTGACTGATCTTAGATTAAGATTAATCAAAACTGACTTCTATTGCTCTGTCATGCACAAATAGGCAGAAATCCAAGTACATGAGTTCTTACCAAATGGATCTTCTTCAGCCAGTAAAAGAGATTGATTTTCTGAATGGGAAGCATGCATCTCAACTGTACAGATTTTTGCAGAATGTCCAGATCTTTTGTGCCATATTTTTGTCCATTTTTCTTAAGAGAGTGCTTTTCTGGCAAATCACTGACAATTCATTAAAGACTGAAATCAGAAAATAATGACAGACATTTGAGTTTCAGACTTTATACCCTTCAGAAAATTCATGCAAATGCAAAACCTGTTATTCTATTAACATTCTGAAGTTTCTAGGAGCAATATTTAAAAAATGTCCCTGTTTTTTGGGCCTTTGTCCTAACTCCCCCCATTATTTATGGCTTTGTCCAGATTCTTGCTCTAAGAGGTTGAGAGGTGTGATGGGAAGTCTAATGCAGAGCCATTGGTAGAGCAGCAGTGAGTTATGCCTTTCCCCATAATTACACAGATGAAGCCATTAACAGACAAAAGGGCAGAGAAAAAGGTATGTCCCTTTATAAATCCATGCTGGAATGAAGGTATAATCTTATACTTGGTAGTGGATTCCGAGGCCTAGGTGTAAAACACATTTTCAGGGTTTTTTGTTACCCATGAGAAGTCTAGAAACCGGAAGTAAACTTGCAAGAGCTATCAAATTAACAACACTGGACATCAGTTAGGAGAAAGCTATTTAAATGTCAAGGGAAATAACCAGTAAACAGTGAGATCTTTAATATGAAATCAAAATACATTATTCAGAAACACAGGATGTCGGTTGTTTTCTAGGTCGTAATCAATAAACAGTTCAGCAAACAGCAGGTGTTTTTCTAAGATTATTTTTTTTTCTGAGGAAATCATCAGGCACGGCAGACAGAAGAGTCTGGCCCATATAGAAAATAACTGATTGCTGGTGCAAGTTTTCTTGTTAGTTCACTGAAATGGGAGAAGACAGAATCACCCCTGTAATTCAGAAACTGAGCTGGCTAAAGGCAGGGAGAAGCAGTGAGGATGGCTCTTATCACTATGCTCTGATACCATTTTATTCTATGTACATATTCCTATGGATGACTGAGACAAAGGGCTTACCTTTTTTAGAAACAGTGGCCTTATCCATACTGGTCTTAGTGCTACATGCATAGTTAAATTCATTATACTTTGTTTTCACCTGTATGGGTCATGGATTTTCTAGCTGCTGTTGTTATTATTTCTAGATTTCCCTAGTAGTTTAAAATCCAGTGTGAGCCAAGTAATAACTAATAGTGATAAGAAATAATATCATGTATCATATAAGCAAAGTAGTGATCATCATGCTTAGGGCATCACCAACATTATCACAGAATAACAAAGGACTTCAGTTAACAACGGACAGTTCAACATGTAATGCATATTACCAGTAAGGGAATACACATCCTCCTTATAATCAGAAATGAAGAGGGATTAATCCTTTTAAAGGACCACCAATTGGATACTAGCCATTCACAGTGTTATCCTGCACATAGACATGAAGAATGTGAGTGGGGTACACTGCTGGCAACCCAATGCCCAGCTAAATACTAGAAATTAATAAGTTTACTCTGGTGAGTGTAGTGATTAGTTAAGATACCTCAGGCTTAGCAAGACACTGTTTCATTAAATGGATAGTCATTTTACCTCTTAATGCTGAAATATTGTAGAAAACAAAATTAAAATGCATATAGTCAAACATTCACATTCACTAATAGAATAGAAAGTAATACCAAGAAGGAGGTGGTTCAGTGAGCATTGTTTATGAAGAACACACAGACACTGTTTAACAGTTGTGTGTTAAGCATACTTTGGACCCTGAGCTGTTTTCAATCAGTGGGCCTAGGATGATAGGATCATAGAAGTTGCTAGGCTATTGGCCCTGAGGCCCTTAGAAGCCTAGACAAGAATTTAGCTCATGTTCCAACAAGTCAGTACTCTATGCTACTGTCCAGCAGGGACACAGGTGGAATCCCAAGGGTGTATTTTCTGTTCCCCATCCAGTTATCCAGGTTGCACTTAAAACAGTTTAATGATGTACTCTGCTTTACATGGAGAGGGAGTCTACTCCACAAAAGGGGGAGTCTCTGGGATACAAATCTGTCCCTCCAACAAGTCCTACTGATGTCACAGACCAGGTTGAGGTTGCACGTGTGGGTTACTCGAGTGAAGCTTGACTTGCGGATATGCAGCAGTCCCATCAGAGCAGGGTCCGAGATTGCTTTGTATGCCAAACAGAGGTCACCTCTGAGGAGTCTGTAGGAGGCTGAGTAGAGGGACAGGGCTTTTAGCCTATCTGTGTAGGGTAGATGTTTAAGGCCCTGGGTTCTCCGGGTGAGGAACCTCTGTGGTCTGTCCAGCTGCTGCATGTGCTTTGTGAGGTACATGCTGAAAGGAGCATTGCACTCAATAATGGGTCTTATAAGGTAAGAATACAGGGATGTTATGACCACCTTGTCCCTGGATGAGATACCCTTACTAATGAGGTGGGCCATGTAGAAAGCTTTCCGTACAATGGAGGCATTATGGAGGTCAAAAGTCAGTTTGCTGTCAACCTGGGTGCCCAAATCACTCATGACTGTTTGCGTGCTTAATGCCTTATTATCAATGTGATAATATGTGGGGACATCACTCTCCCCAAAAGGGATGATGATTTATTTTTTTAGCATTCAGTTTGAGGCCATGTTTCTGGCACCAGACATTTGTTTGGGTGAGACCCTCTTGGAAGATGTCCACATCACTAGGGGAATTGATGATAGCACCCAGCTTGCAGTTATCTCCAAACTTGGTCAGCCATAGCCCACTAGATTTGGCCTGCACCTCTAAGAATTACATCTCAAACAGCAGAGGCCCCAAGACCGATCCCTGGGGTACACTGCTTGTTACGGGTCTACTACTTGAGGTGGCTTCCCCTATTTTGACTAGGTTGGTTCTATCAGTGAGACAGTTTGCTACCCATCTGCTAACATATGGATTGATGCCTAGTTGAGAAAGTTTATCTTTTATACCTGAGTGGGTAATACTATTGAAGGCCTTGGGCAGGTGAAGGTAGGCTGTGTGCACCATCTTCCCCTCATCTATGGCCTTGGTGACTGTCTCAAAGAAGTCAACCAGATTTAACAGGCATGACCTTCCCTTGACAAAACCAAACTGTGTGAGATCAAGAGTCTGAAGTTTGACAATTTCCTTGTTAATAAGCTCCATGATAATCTGCTCCTTGGCCTTGCAGATTAGGCTAGTTAGGCTGATGGGTCTATAATTTCCTGGATCGGTGGACACTCCACCTTTGTGCAAAGGGATAACAGTAGCTGTCCTCCGCTTGGCTGGGACAAAGCCGGTACTCAGGGTTTGGTTGAATAGGGTGCCTAATGGTGCTGAAAGCTCCTGCCTGAGTTCATGTAGGATGCAGCCTGGAATGTTATTGGGTCCCATGGAGGAGGTATTTTTTTGCCATTGAGAGGGCAGTGATGACTTGCTCCCTAGATATAAAGGGAGGGGGCAGGTACTGGGGATGCCCTATTTTACAGATGGGGGTGCAGAGGAGTGAACTGAACCTGTCTGTCAGCAAGTTGGCTATATCTACAAGATTTGTGTATGTGGTGTCCTTGACCACCAGTTCTGAGCGGGTCTGGGTGCTTCCATTGAGATTGTGGACATATGTGAAGAAAGCCTAACGATTGTCTTTAGTATATGTGGTCAGTTTGGACACGAAGTTTGCTTTGGAGGATTTCACTAGTGCTCTTATTTGCTTGTTCAGGCTAAGGAGAGAATGCTTCCAACTAGACACCTGCTCCTTCATGGTCCTGGACAGCATTTTTTTCCTTTTATTACAGAGTTTATTTATTGTAGATGTCCACCAGACAAGTTTACTCTTCCTTGAGGAGGGTGATTTCGTCCTGTCTGGTATTCCTGATTCCATGCAGCTATATAAATGATCATGTAGTACTTTGGTGTAGGTTTGGACATATGTGCCAATTCCTGTGGAGGAGAAATGGCTGTGAAGCTGTTTATACCTTCCCTTAGGAGGTTGTAATCAACTTTGGAGAAGTTTTTTTGTTTGACCTTAGCTGGGGGGGGGGGGGGGTCAGGGGAGATGGTGACTTTGAAAGTGACTGCTTTGTGGACGGATCTTACCAGGGATGATGACACTGTAGGGATGTTGCAGTGGTTTCTCATACTGGTTAATACTAAGTCCAAGATATTTTCACCTCTAGTGGGGGGTGTCAGCCAACTGGTCCAAGGCATTTGCATTGACAAAATCAAGGAATCTTTGGGCATTTGTGTTTTGGCGTGAGTATTTCTTCCAATCTCCCAGGCTCAGGGTAAAGGGTTGACTCTTGATAGATTCAAAGAGGTCCAGATAGGTGGAGTGGGCATCTTGAGTCAGAGGTCTGTAGATAGCTATGATTTGAATAGGGGTCTTGTCAATTGTTAACTGCAGCTGGAGTATTTCCTGTGCATAATACTGTTTGACCAGCCTAGATGTGTGTATGTATTTTATATATATTGCAACTCTACCTCCACTTATTATTTGGGGACCACACATAAACATGCTCCTCTGGATTTACCTTCCTCAACATTTCAAGAATATACTATTTGTTTATTATTATTTGTTTATTGACATGTGTTTACAGGGAAAGTCTGACCAGGCATTAATGTCGTTTTTCAATGAATGCCAGCGGAGAAAAGCTCCAATGGGTCATATTTAATGTAATCAGTATTTACAATACCAGTTTCAGTGAATAGATAGCATAATAGTCAGTATAATAATTTTTATTGATATTCACAAACATAAAATTTACAAGCCTTATATTGAGTGTTTACAGAGTAATTTGAGAAATAAAAGTGAAGTATTAGAGGAGATAAGCAAGTTTTAGTGTTAATAGAGTAGTGCTGAAATAGTAGGGCGGCCACGGTGGTGCAGTGGTTAGCATTGCCGCCTCACAGCAAGAAGTTCTCCGGTTCGATCCTCGGCTGGGGTGCCTTCTGTGCGGAGTCTGCATGTCCTCCCTGTGGTTGCGTGGGTTTCCTCCGGGTGCTCCGGTTTCCTCCCACATCCCAAAGACATGCTGCAGGTGGATTGGTCACTCTAAATTGGCCCTAGGTGTGCGTGTGAGTGTGCCTTCTGTGGAAGGTTGGGCGCCGGGCTGGCAACTCGACACCGTAAAACTCCACTGCCATTCAATGTGCGGACAAGGTGATCCGCTGTGGCGACCCCTAACCGGGAAAAGCCGGAAGAAGAAGAAGAGTAGTGCTGAAATAGTAATGAAATAGTAATTTGGTTGTGCTAATTATAAGTAGGTATACTAGTTTAAGAAGTACACTTAAGTGAGGTATTAGAAGGGGATACACAGGTTAAGTGATTCAATGCTTAAAGGGAGGTATAAGAAGGGTGATGAAGGGTATTAGAGAGTTCTCTATATCCCAGAAGCCAGGAGACTGTGTGATAGTCCCAAGGTGTGTATATATATATAAATTTTACTCCAACTGGCTGGAATAGACACTGATCCCAGCAGCCCTTTGTGGCTTGTAGATGTTAAGCAGTTTATTATTTGACTGAAGGGGACATTTTGGACAATAGTATTGGAGTAGGGGTCTAATTGCTGGGCGGGAGGATGGGATATGGATGATTTTATGGGTTAACGTGAGCTGATTATAAAACAGGTAGTGAGAAAACTTGAACCAGTTAAGTGTTTTTAGCACTAAACAGAGGTGGGATCAGTAAGGGTTGTTGCAAGCAAATCTGACAACTTAGTTATATCTCTGTTGAAGTTTAGATCTAAGTGAGGCTTGTAGGTTGGTCATGATAGGAGGTCCATAAAGGAGGCAGGGTAAGAGGTAAGTAGCAGGTAGAGTTACCTTAGCAGAGTGTGTAAGGAATGTTTTACTCTATGTAGGATGCCTAGTTTTTGATGGTATTTCTTGATGCTGTTGTGGGTATGTAAATTGCTTGTGACTGCACTTCTCCAGACTTTTTGACAAAGGGGATACTAATGGCGATAGGTTTGAAGTTGGTTATATCAGATGAGGTTCTACCTTTATGAAGGAGGATGATGAAGAATTTTTTCCATAGAGAAGGAATGTAAGATTCCCTGATAGATCTGTTAATTAGAAGAGACACAGGATAGGCTATGGAAATGGCAGCCAAGTTGAGGTATTCTGCTGGGAGATTATCTATTGAAGGAGAACAGGATTTCAGTTTAAGAAGTAGCAATTTTATATAGGAGGTTGGGATGGGTTTTGGGATGAACTAGAGGACATTTGCTGTCTTTGGAGAGGGCAATTCAGGATTGCTGGGAGGAAAAGCTTTAGTAAGAGCTTTAATAGTTTCTATAAAATATGTCTTAAACTGAGCAGCTATTTTGGAGGGAGTGTTATTTGGATGATCCAGGGTGGAGTATATCATTAATAGAAGACCAGAATTTTTTAGGGTTGGAAGACTGATTTAATAAGGTGTTATTGAAGAATGTAAACCCTTTAAATAATATGTCAGTATGTTCCTGCACTGTACTACAAGAACTGAAATTTTAAAACTTTAAAGTCACCTGTTTGATTCAGTATAATCTGACATTAGTTTGATTGTTCAAGTACAGGTGCTACTTTTTCCAAGCACCTCCTCAAAGTGTACAAACCATTACACGTGCTAGGCCAATCTCTCCTGTCTTTTTTCCTTGCTCGTCTATAGAATTCACTTCCCCCCACATTTGAATCACCCAAAACCACTCTGCCTTCAAGACCATGCTCCATTCCCATCTCTCTTCCCACTGGGAATGTTCATGCTCTCACCCCACCTGACTCCCTCTATTTCATTTCTGATCCCCCATCCTTTTTTTCTTTCTCAAAACTCAACTTACTGGCTCCCTTCATATCATTTTCACTCTCTTCCCCTTTTTTCCTTTCTCATAACTCAACCTATTCCCCTCTCACTGCTGTACTCTCCTCTAATTCTTCCCACCTCTCACCTCATGAAACTATGACTGCATATATGCCAGCACTCCAAATTATACTTATGTACTCCAAATACTTGTGTTTTAATTTCATTCAATGCTTTGTTACAACATCTTGCTCAGATGTTATTATTTTGTCTTATATGCTACTGTACTTTAGTAGTTTTTGAAAATTGTATTGTACTTGTTAACTTTGTTGATATTAGCTTTGTAATATTTGTATATGAAGCTTTTTTCCATGGGCCTCTATTGAAAATGCGCTCATTTTTGGCCCAATGGACTTTCCCAGTTAACAAACTACAAATAAATAAATATATAAATTTTTCTTCTTCAGTCCAGCATTTCTCCATTCACCAGGTTGGAATTGTGGTTAAGTGCAGCCAAGTCTGCCAGTATCTCCTCTGTCCCTGCTGTTTCCCCTTCAGACGTTCGGACCAGTGAAGGGGTGAGAAATCCAAAGGGGAGTCATTGTTGTTGGGATCCTGGTGTACAGCATGGCTAGTAAAATCAGGAGTTGTAGGTGCTTCAACTAAATGGTTGCCGTGAATGTCCTTAGCAACCCACTTCTGTGAACGTGGTGGGGGAGGGTAATCTCTAGTGTTAAGATAATCAGCTCTATCCCTCTTGAACTTTTCCATTTTTATTTCTTTCATTTGAGAAATTTGTTTATCAATAGAATGGTAAACACGAGCATGTTGTAATTTATATTGCTCGTATTGGATGTTCTTCGTGATGGTATTATCAAGAACACCTATCTCGGTCTCAAGTGTCAAAAAAGCATGGCATTATGTTTGAGAATCTCCATAACTTCACACTCACGCATGTCAAACATTCTTAATAATTCTTTATGGAAAGGTGAATTATTAATTAAACCTGTTGGAAATTTCCGCACTCTAAGGCCCTTAGGAATCCTACTGGCCTTAATGGATTTCAGCAGGTAACTCTTCTCAAACTGAAGCTTTCTAGTTTTAGTTGGTTTACACTCAAAAGTATCCAACTGCCCCACTAAAGTAGATCCTTCAGCTACAAAATTTTCATTAAACACCAATTCAGGCTTCTTTTGCATAAATTCATTCACACTTGGCACAATGATGCCATTTAAATCTGGTCCCAAGTTAGAACGACTACACACTTTGAAGACTTTTTAGATCAATGTAATACCATTAGGGCCATGTTTGAAAAAAAGAGTGCATCCTGAGGCATTTGTGGATAGATCCTTTCAGGAAGTAATACAAAATAGAAGAACCAACCACTTCACCATGATTTTGAGTAAGGAAAATATGGACATTAGACATACAGTTATACTTGGTCCTTCAACACCTCAAGCTACTAGTTTAAGGTCGACATCTAGTTTTATTACAAACTTTTCAGTAGACAGTGGTATTATTAAAACAATACTAAATAAGAACTGAGATGTGGTGAATGAGAGCATGGAAACATAAAAAGTTAGGAGGATGCCCCTTATGGATCTTAGGAAGAGTTCCTTCTTGAAATCATCTTATGAAACATCTAAGGAAACAATTGTTACTACAGCCCAACAAAGGTATGTTTTGCTGTTTTGTATGTAATTATTGCAAGCATATTCTTGTGGGCAACAAGGTCAATGTTAATGGACAGGTTATTAATATTTATGGAAAATATACTTGTGCATCAAGCGGGGTGGTCTACATTGCTTGTTGCCAATCCTGTGTATGCTTTTACACTAAGAAAATGGAAAGATATTTGAAGAACAGTATATAGGAGCATTTATATGACATCAAGAATAAAAATTATAATAATGCTCTTGCTAAACATGTTAACACTCATCTGGACCACTATCTGAAATTTGTTATTGCTGAACAGCTTGGACAAAACTTGCAGGGTGGACCCTGGGGCTTGAAGTTAGAGAAAAAATAATTAATTTGGCAATTACTCTTGAAAGTAAGCTGTCCACCAGGCATTAATGTTATGACATCCATTGCATGCTTACTGAAGTTAAAAGCCTGTTATAGATAATAGGCATTTATTACTTATGATTTGTTTAAAATACACACACACACACACACACACACACACACACACACACACACACACACACACACACACACACACTTGAGTTCAGTTGAAAACACTCTCCATTTAGAAATGTAAATGTAATGAAGAAAAACAAAGAGTCTTTCCAAATTCTCAGAAATGTAAACTACGTTCTGCACCATTTTTATCAATTAATTTGAGAGATAGTGAGTGGTAGAGGGTATGTATACATCCTTAAGACACTATGAGGTGTATTAACTTAAATACCAGTGCATTTGTCATTCATGTTTTCAGCATTGCCATAAGACTGCCCATGATGATCTTTAATGTTAACACTGTTTTTTTTCTTCAGAAAGTATAGAATTACTTTTGCAATAACTTTACTTGTCTATCTAAGATCTTGTAAGAATTTCATGGGACCAGTTAATAATGCATAAAGGATAATGATTGTTAACTGATCACATTCCAAGATATCAGGTGTGAAATCTATAGACATGAAGTCTAGCATGCCAAGAACCTTTGTACTTAAAATGCTCATGAGTTCTTCATAGAGATGGACAGATATAACATGTGTTCCTTTCCTTTGTTGGTGTATTGTGAGATGGACAGATGTATTGTTTGACATATTTTGCAAAGAGCTCATTGACAGTCACTAATATTTCTAAGATACTTAAATAACTGCTACCCTGTGGAGAGTGAATAATCTCATCTTTGCCTCTTAGTAGAAGACCTTACGTAGACAGATATTGAATAACAAAAGGATATCTCTTTGGTATATCTTTTCCCTTCCATCTGGGATGCAATCTGACTAGCAATCACAGCAGAGCCCTGTTGTCTGAGTATCATTGCTATTAGTACTTGTGAGCATCATTACTTTCATAAGTGGAAATCCATTCTTCATTATGTTTCCAGTCATTACATTCACATATACATTTCCTATTTTTGTGCCTACAAGTTTTTAAGCTAAACAACATAATTTACTTTTAGACAATTACAATTTATTTTTCTTTGGGATTCACATATGTGAATTAGAATTTCTTGAAATAACAGCAATCATTTTAATTGGTAAATGCATCTGAATTTTTTAATTCTTCACCACAGTTTTAGTAAACCTGGCTTCCCTTTCAATTCTAGCAGTCTTGCATCGCTTTAGAGTGCAATTTCTCCACAATGACCAGTACCTCATGAAAATTGCCCCATTCCCATGATTGCAGCAATTTCAACAATATTATTTTCCAGATTGTTTGAGTCAGCATTCGGTGACCCATGGTCAGCCTCGGGTTGAGTAATACTGCTATCTGTTGTTTCATGTTGTTATAATGATGATACTCTGTTAGTTCACTGTCTTCAGTTTGTTCCATTTCTGTCTCATAAATATGTCTAGTTTAGACATTTTGGTGGACACTTTTTTGCAGTTCTCATCATTGCCGTTCCTTTCTTTTTTGAGTAATCCACTTGTTCATTTACATCCTTGAAGGCATGATATGTCAACGTGTCAATACATCCTACCCACTAGGCTGTGCTATACAATTTATATTTTTGTTTTATGCAAAGTATTGTATACTATTTAAATCCAAATTAAAAGGGGCTGGCTAGTTCTTCCTTGTCTTTTTAAATTACAGCAAATGCCACTTGGAGGCAGCTCCTTTTGTATCCAGTCAGGCAATGACATCAGTTCAAGTGTTGCAAGTTCTAAAATCAATTTCTTTCTGTAAACTGTTTGTACTGTTAACCAATCTCACACATACATAACTGTTCAGTTACTTTACAGTTCAAGCATGTAGATTATAAAATCCTCCTTCTTAAGAAACCCTGTGCCAATGACTGTCAGCATTTCAGACCAATAGCCAATCTTTGCCTACTAAAAAAACTTTGTGAAAAAATTATCTATAACCAAGTCTAGACTGATTAACAAATATGGGCTTCTATGCAATGCCCAACATGGCTCATAAAACTCCGTTAATTCTATGACAGCCCTGTTCACAGCCATCAACCAAATCTTCAATTATATGGATGATTCTGCATTAACAGGTGTATTATTCATAGACATGACAACGGCATTAAAAACAATCAACCATAACCTCCTACTTCACAAGCTTAACAGGGTCAGCTTTGAAACCCGAGCAATATTACGGCTCCAAAGTTACCTCCAAGACATAGAATTCCAGTTCTACTTAAAGAGCATTTTATCAAACCAAGATTCCTTCAACACAGGAAAATCACATGGTTCAGATCATTGTCTATCACTTTTCTCATTTTTCATCAGTGACATCACCAATGACTTCCCTAATTTAAATATTCTAATGTGGGATATATTCATTACATTGAAGGTGAAAATATTAAAGCACATAAGATCTTCTACAGATGGTCGAAACACAGAACATCAAAGCTGTGTGCTATCAGCTTCTTTAGCATCTGGTAGCATGTTGCACAAGACTGTGGTATAGCATGGTCTGTTTTTTCCCCACTCCCCACAGCAGTGTAATCTCAAAGTTGATATGTGTAATTAGCATGAGGTGGGGGGACACAGCCCCACCACACAGGGAGTACCGGGGGGCTTGCCCCCTGTAAAGATGCTGGTTACAGTACCGTCGATGTTCCATGTTTTGACCTTTTGTGGTCTATCGTATGCATTTCAATATTTCATCCTTTGACGTAATGAATGTATTCTGTATAATGTATGCTGATGACCTCATACCTAAAACTAGCAATAAGAAACTTCCACAACTCCAGCAGAAAGCACAAGAAAGTTTCAGTAAGATTTGCAGCTGGACCCAAAACAACAGGTTGCTTATCAGCACCTTAAAATCTAGCTTCATGATCTTTGGAACACCTTAAAATATTCACAATAACACCATTATTGTTGTTACAGATACAAACAGAAGCAACCTTCCACATGTGACTGAACGGAGATACCTTGGCCTTAACCTTGACCCCTCACTATCCTTCTCTAAAACCACAGAGACTATTTTAAACAAAACACTCTTGCAGTTAAAAGTATGCAATAACTTACCCATAAGATATCCTACTTACTTACTGCAGCATCCTGCCAGGCTATAACAAGTAGCATTTTAATTCCAAACATTGAATATTGTCTTTCATTAGGAACTTTCCACTCAAGCCTAATACACAAACAATATAAACAGCAATTAACAACATCTGAAGATTTGCATTACTTCCTGATGAGAGAACCCACTAGTGTTTATTCTTATCCAAAGTAAAATGGCTATCAGTGAATCAAAGAGCAGTCCTAGTACTGTCCTGCCAGATCTTTAAAATCATTAAGTTGAGACATTGCTCCTCATTAAAATCCAAGTTGCAAATCAGACACGTCAGCTATGATAGGTGTCTTTTCCCAACTTAGACCCAGATTTAAGATGGCAATGGGTAAAAGAGCATTTGCAAAATTTGAATCTCCAATCAGGAGCAAATTACCAACAGAAATCAAGCAAAAATATATTTTACACGTTCAAAAGCAAACTAACAGTGTCCCTTATTAAGGAATGTGCTTATACCTAGTATAAAGAAAATAGTTAAGCACACAATTGAAGTAACATCAATCACATTGCCACAGTATTAATGCTACATACAATATTCATGCTGCGGTCACTTTTACCTTCCTCAATATGCATTTTATTGCTCTTTTTGCTTTAAATTCAAATAGTGTATAGCAAGTACTGAGCTATTTTATCATGTATGATCTAAATATTTTTATTGGCAACTGTAAAGCACAACACACTTACCTTGGCACACTATAAATCCACTATTGAATTAAGATGTCACTGCCAAATTCTGTGCATTCATACGTTCAAAATATTGTTTGTAAATCTGCAGTTGTATTTCTTTATCTGCATTGTAAATGTCTGTGTACATTTGTTGCAAAATCTGCATATTACTTTCTTTTTCTATCTGGATTGTTAATAGTTTGCTCTTTTAAGTCTGAATATCTGATGCACTAAACTGTTGTCCTTATGGGCCTATGTCATGGCTAAAAAGGGCCTTATGACCAGCACCCTTCCCTGTTAAATGATAATCAACCAATCAGTAAGTGAAAGTAGTGGTTTACCTGCTCCTTATCTTCTAACCTCGGTAATCTGTTCACATACAAAACTGCTTTAAAACCTGCTACAATTGCTGCAATTACTTTTGGAGTCGAGTGATGAAATCTGCATGAGAGTAACAGAAAATAAATAGGGGATAGGGATAAAACAGACATGTTATTTTATTTATTTATTTTAAGAGAGAGAAAAAGTCAGAAACATCTTAAGTAATTAACACCACTGAGGGCTAAAGATCCATTAGCATCCATCTATATTGGTCAATACGTCCAGTATTCCACCCCTACAGTTGTTAACCCCAAAATATTTGTTAAAACAATCTTCACAACATTTACAGACATAGTCTTACTAGTACCTTTGATGACAAGTAATTTAAAATGACTGCAAAAATGTTAGTCAAAACTTTTCTTCCTCTTTTCATACATCAATAAAGTAGATCTATTTCATCCACTTAGCGTACATTAATCTGGCTGATTTGCTTATTTTTTCAAGCACTTTATCATGGTAATAATCATCTTTATGTCACATTGTATGATACTATCAGTCTGTTCAAGTCCTCTGACAGAGACCTCTCAGGAAATGTGCCTGAAGTATTGTTCTCTTGACTCTGAACACATACATTTCTTTCAAATATTTTATAAAATTATATCACAAAAATATAGCTCTAAAATTGCTCTTATAATTTTATGTTTTCTCCATATAGTAAAACAAGATATATTATTTAGTCTTATCTAGATGTCCTTACTTGTTGAGTGCACACTCATAGTTTTAGCAACCTTACTGACAGTGTATCATTGGTGGTGCTGTGGTAGCGTTGTCGCCTCACAGTAAGACGTTGTCCGGTTCTATTCTCAGCTAGAGTGTCTTCTGTGTGGAGACATGCGTGAATGGGCGTACCTTCATTGAAGGTTGTGCATCAGGGCCAGCAACTCGGCATGTAAAAATCTACTGCCAGTCATTAGAGGACTGGAGGTCCGCTGTGGTGACCCCTAACTGGGAAAAGCTGAAAGACACAACAACTGACAGTGTATCATTATCTTAAACCCTTCATTTTCTACATCCTGTACCTTAGACTGTGACACTAAACAGTCATTTGACTTTATAGGATTTTATCTCTACAAAGGCAGGTCAGATAGCCAGCAAATGGACATCTTTAGTATGACTGCAATATGGCATCACTGCCCACGGCTTAAAGCTATAACACTGTGATAAACCCACTGGCTTTCATCAATACAGCAAGACTAATGAAAAATGGAGTTTGGTGTATATATATAGTGCCATTATTTTAGAAAGATAATTAAATATCCTGCTGAAATAATGTAATTGTACAGCAGTAATGCAGGATGGCAAGATCATGGGTAAGTCATATTTTTGGACCGGTTCTTTCAAATATAGTCACTCAGGCTGCAGCCCTTAATGGTCAAATAGTGCTGTCCCCTGTTATGAATATGATCTAAATTACTCACTTCCTGCAGTGATGTATTGCCTAATTATTGAAAGGTAGGGTTAACATTTCCGAATACCCCAATTCGGTTGGCTGCATCAGGTTTCAAAAGGTTACCTAAAAGAAGTGTTATTGAAGTGGATAGATTAAGGAACAATGGGAATCCTATTAAAATGAATTTGCTGACACTGTCTGCAGCAACCACAGATAGTTTTGCAAAGAAGAATTATCCATAGCCATCTTTTATAAACTTCAGGTAGCTCCTTGTGTAACAAACAGTACCATGAAGAATCAACAAAGCTAACGAATAAGTCGAACACATCACTGTCCTCCTGTACAGACATATATCAACAGGCAATACTTCTCCAACATAAAAAAATCAGACACAAAAGAGAGGAATATGAAGTGCATACGAGCTGCACATTACTGATAGCACATAAATGCCCAGGTCAGACTCCACAAACAAAGCCAGAACACAAGCCTGCTGCATAAAGTGAAGCAAATTAGGACCATACATTGAACTAAATGCTCAGGTCAGACTCCATGATCAGAGCCAGAAAACAAGCCTGCTGCACACTGTGAACAAAACTAGAACCATACAGTGAACTAAACCCACAGGTCAGACTCCATGATCAGAGCCAGTACATAAGCCTGTTGTACACTGTGAAACAAACAAGGACCATAAAGTGAACTAAGCATACAGTCAGACTCCATGATCAGAGCCAGTACATAAGCCTGCTGCACACTGTGAACTAAACTAGGACCTTACAGTGTAATAAATGCATAGGTCAGACTTCATGATCAGAGCCATTAAATAAGCCTGCTGCAGACTGTGAAACAAACTAGGACCATACAGTGAACTAAACGCACAGGTCAGACTCCATGATCAGAGCCAGTACATAAGCCTGCTGCACACTGTGAAACAAACTAGGACCATAAAGTGAACTAAATGCACAGGTTGGACTCCATGATCATAGCCAGTACATAAGCCTGGTGGGCACAGTGAAGAAAACTAGGACCATACAGTGAACTAAACACACAGTCAGAATCCATGATCAGAGCCAGTACATAAGTCTGCTGCACACTTACAGTGTAATAAATGTACAGGTCAGACTCCATGATCAGAGCCAGTACATAAGCACACTGTGAACAAAACTAGTACCATACAGTGAACTAAACACTGTCAGACTCCATGATCAGAGCCAGTACATAAGCCTGCTGCACACTGTGAACAATACTAGGTCCTTACAGTGTAATGAATGCAGAGGTCAGACTCCATGATCAGAGCCAGTACATAAGCCCGGTGCACACTGTGAATAAGACTAGGACCATACAATGAACTAAACACACAGTCAGACTCCATGATTAGAGCCAGTACATAAGCTTTCTGCACACTGTGAAACAAACTAAGACCATACAGTGAACTAAACCCACAGGTGAGACTCCATGATCACAGCCAGTACATAAGCCTGCTGCACACTGTGAACAAAACTAGGACCTTACAGTGTAATAAATGCACAGGTCAGACACCATGATTAGAGCAAGTATATAAACCCGGTGCACACTATGAACAAAACTAGGACCATACAGTGAAATAAACACACAGTCAGACTCCATGATCAGAGCCAGTACATAAGCCTGCTGCACACTTACAGTGTAATAAATGCACAGGTCAGACTCTATGATCAGAGCCAGTACATAAGCCTATTGCACACTGTGAACAAAACTAGGACCATACAATGAACTAAACACACAGTCAGACTCCATGATCAGAGCCAGTGCAAAAGCCTGCTGCACACTGTAAAACAAACTAGGACCACACAGTGAACTAAACACACAGGTCAGACTCCATGATCAGATCCAGTACATAAGCCTGCTGCACACTGTGAAACAAACTAGGACAATATACAGTGAACTAAACGCACAAGTCAGACTCCATGACCAGAGCCAGTACATAAGCCCGGTGCACACTGTGAACAAAACTAGGACCATACAGTGAACTAAACACAAAATCATATTCCATGATCAGAGCTTGTACAAAAGCCTGCTGCACACTTACAGTGTAATAAATGCACAGGTCAGACACCATGATCAGAGCCAGTGCATAAGCCTGCTGCACACTGTGAATAAAACTAGGACCATGCAGTGAACTAAACACACAGTCAGACTCCATGATCAGAGCCAGTACATAAGCCCGGTGCACACTGTGAACAAAACTAGGACCTTACAGTGAACTAAACACACAGTCAGACTCCATGATCAGAACAAGTACATAATCCTGCTGCACACTGTGAACAAAACTAGGACCTTACAGTGTAATAAATGCACAGGTCAGACTCCATGATCAGAGCCAGTATATAAGCCCGGTGCACACTGTGAACAAAACTATGACCTTAGAGTAAACTAAACACACAGTCAGACTCCATGATCAGAGCCTGTACATAAGCCTGCTGCACACTGTGAACAAAACTAGGACCTTACAGTGTAATAAATGCACAGGTCAGACTCCATGATCAGAGCCAGTATATAAGCCCGGTGCACACTGTGAACAAAACTAGGACCTTAGAGTAAACTAAACACATAGTCAGACACCATGATCAGAGCCAATACATAAGCCTGCTGAACACTGTGAACAGAATTAGGACCTTACAGCGTAATAAATGCACAGGTCAGACTCCATGATGAGAGCTAGTACATAAGCCCAGTACACACTGTGAACAAAACTAGGACCATACAGGGAACTAAACATACAGTCAGACTCCATGATCAGAGCCAATACATAAGCCTGCTGCACACTGTGAACAAAACTAGGCCCTTACAGTGTAATAAATACACAGGTCAGACTCCATGATCAGAGCCAGTACATAAGCCTGCTGTACACTGTGAAACAAACTAGGACCATGCAGTGAATTAAACCCACAGGTCAGACTTCATGATCAGAGTAAGTAGATAATCCTGCTGCAAACTGTGAACAAAACTAGGACCTTACAGTGTAATAAATGCACAGGTCAGACTCCATGATCAGAGCCAGTGCATAAGCCTGATGTACACTGTGAACAAAACTAGGACCATACAATGAACTAAACACACAGTCAGACTCCATGATCAGAGCCAGTACATAAACCTGCTGCACACTGTGAACAAAAGTAGGACCATACAGTGAACTAAACACACAGTCAGACTCCATGATCAGAGCCAATACATAAGCCTGCTGCACACTGTGAACAAAACTAGGACCTTACAGTGTAATAAATGCACAGGTCAGACTCTGTGATCAGAGCTAGTGCATAAGCCCGGTGCACACTGTGAACAAAACTAGGACCATACAGTGAACTAAACACACAGTCAGACTCCATGATCAGAGCCAATACATAAGCCTGCTGCACACTGTGAACAAAACTAGTACCTTACAGTGTAATAAATACACAGGTCAGACTCCACGATCAGAGCCAGTGCACAAGCCTGCTGCACACTGTGAAACAAACTAGGACCATACAATGAACTAAACCCACAGGTCAGACTCCATGATCAGAGCCAGTACATAAGCCTGCTGTACACTGTGAAACAAACTAGGACCATGCAGTGAATAAAACCCACAGATCTAACTCCATGATCAGAGTAAGTACATAATCCTGCTGCACACTGTGAACAAAACTAGGACCTTACAGTGTAATAAATGCACAGGTCAGACTCCATGATCAGAGCCAGTACATAAGCCTAATGCACACTGTGAACAAAACTAGGACCATACAGTGAACTAAACACATAGTCAGACTCCATGGTCAGAGCCAGTACATAAGCCTTCTGCACACTGTGAAACAAACTAGGACCATACAGTGAACTAAACACACATAAGCCTGCTGCACACTGTGAACAAAAGTTAGACTCCATGATCAGAGCCAGTACATAAGCCTGTCTAATTTATAATCATGTTTTGGGGTGTAGCTAATAGAAATGTGGTGTATCTAATACGGACGGGAGGATTTATGTAATGCAGATGTGGATATATGTAATACAGATGAAGTGGGTATGTAATATAGATGGAGAGTGTATGTTTTATGAATGGGGTGTATCTAATAGAGATGGTGTGTGTATAACACAGATGGGGTATTTGTAATACAGATGATATGGGTATGCAATACAGGTGGAGGGTGTATGTAATATGAATCGGGTGTAGCTAATAGAGATATGGGTGTATCTATTGTGGATTAGCAGATTTATGTAATGCAGATGGGAGTATTTGTAATACAGATGAAGTGGGTATGTAATACCGATGGAAGGTATATGTAATATAAATGGGGTGTATCTATTACAGCTGCGAGGATGTATGTAATACAGATGCAGAAAATCATGTCAGGGAGATGTGAAATGGTCATGTTTACCACGAATTGTTGGAGAAAAGGATGGATCAAAAGCAGAATAATCTGGGGAACAACCATTTCATGAATTTGTGAAAAGTTTTCAAACAGAGATGTGAACAAATAAAACTGAGTACTGGAGTAAGTGCTAGAGTAGAAATCCACAAAGATATTCAGGAAGACCTGGGAGAGTGAGAAGAAAGGCTGGAATGGCAGGGAAGCTGAAGGTTAAATGCAGATAAAGATCACACTAGAAATACTTTTACTTCTGCTGTCAAGCATCAAGTAGGTATAATATAACTTACTTGATAATCTGATAGTTGCAACAGTGAACTGGTTTAAATGACACCATTTTCCAACATAGCCCAGGCTAAAAGGCAACACAGAAAAAGCACAGACCAACTTAGACAATATAAAAAAAGAAACAGACATTTACAACAGAGGATATTACACAAAAAATGGAATTAATGTTTTGTGACACTGACACAAAAAATAATATGCTGGTACTACTACTGTATACACTAAAAAGCACAACAAAATATTATTTATAGTCCAGTTGTTGAAAAATGGTATGTACATTCTAACTGATTGCTAGGATGCTGTGCCGTTGTTTTTCTGTTATACGCATCTAAAGAATATGATAATACAGACAATAAATAAAACTATGGAACATACCTCAGCATGCTACAGTAGGTGTGTTATATAACATTTGCACATGCATACATACACACACGCGCGCGCGCACACACACACACACACACACACACACACACACACACACACACACACACACACACACACACACACACACACACACACACACACACACACACACACACACACACACACACACTCTACATTCTTCTCATCACGCACCACACTGTGACTCTGACACAAGCATATTATTTAGAATATATATTTTATTTCTCACTAAAAATCTTATACCTGTAGTTTTGTTTTGGTGGACTATGATATGGTAAATTTCTGCCTTATTAGAAAAATATTCAAGTTTCTTATGAGAAATGTCATTGAGATGTGCCGATATGGAGATATAATCATACATGCTACAATCATCAGACTATAGCTTTGGCCTGTTAAACACAAATATTAAATGTTTAGAAAGTAAAACAATATAGATGTTTTTGATTCCTAGAGTAGAAAAACGTATATTGGGCAATGCAGAGTTAAGCTGACATGAAGCAGCTTAATCATATGTCGCAGGTAATACATTACAATACTTGGTTTCCATAATTTGGGGCAGAATAAACATTTTCCCCGGGATTCATGAAGCTCGGCACAAGGCCGGCATTAGGCTTGCACTGACCGTGTGGTGTGAAGATGGCGCAGTAGTGCCAAATACATATTAATGAAGGCGCGCTGCCGCCACAGCCACGTGCATAGAAAACGAGCGTGAGTGCATAGGGTGTGTCGAAGTGCCGCACAGAGGCATGGAAATGTCAGCTGTTGACGTGCAACCTAAAATGCTTGCATATAACAATTTGCATGCAATAGTGATCACATCTGTCAGTGTCCGTGGATACTGAAATGTATGCAAAGCATGCAAGACAGTTCCTGCGAACACAAAATGAAGAAGCAAACACAAATGCACGGTAGGGAATAACGGGTCCCCATCCCTCGAACAAATGACATTGAAAACCGTGTGCCCGTAGTCCAACGCAGTGTAGATAGTTATACCAAGTGGAAGTGAAACTCATCATGTTAGCACGCCGCCAATAGCTATGTCCAGCCCAATGGTCAGGATCACCAGCTGCCCCACATTGTGAGGGAGAGTACACAGCTGGGCAGATGTGTCCATAACAAAACCACGATAAATGTAAACATCTAGCGACAGTATGACAGAATTATATCCCACAATGCATGTAATAGTCACATACAATAGGTATGTCCGTATTTAACATACCATATGTGACAGGAAATAGAATAAGCATGAAAACGAAACAGAAGGAGCATATAAACTGTTACAACAATAAGGCAACATCTAGGCTTAAAGGAACAGTATTACCATAGCATTGACTGTGGGTATGTGTTGTCCAGTACAATTGGATATGTGTCCGGAATATATCCCATCCTGGACATAGGAAAAGGTGGCATCCTACCAATGATCAGAGCCGTCGGCCAAAATCCGCACATATGCGGTCCAAACCGTACTTGTCAGGATGTGTCACAGTTGAACGGGTATTACCCGGGTGTACCAACCATGTCATGAAAGTTAAGTATGGGCATGTACCTATGTGCGTGATGTATAGCATGTGGAAGGTGAAATATGCCAGGGTAGTCCACACAACCATATAGGTACCTGACATATGTAGTTTATGCAATGTGTTACCTTGACCGTATCATGGGCCATCAACCAAAGCAGTGATGGATGGAGTGTCAGGAATATGTGTGTGGGGGGGATGGATAATGGTATAATCCTCAAAGTCGTATGCAGAATAGGTGAACTGGAGGTGTATGAGGGAGCAGCGGGTGAATCAGAAAGAAACACAAAGAACATGTATACACATCTGCAATACAACCTGACAGGCCATACTGTAGAACACAATCCCACAAACATATGAATATTAAAATGTGCGATACAAATGTACAGAAATGTCACCGGCACATACCCACAGATTGGTCCTGATGGAACCGGACAATTCAAATGCAACACACCTGGATACATAATGGAATACCCATCATCCCCTCCACAGCACACAACCCGCCCCCATACCTGGACGTCCACCAAATCCAGCCATATTTGGCCTACTAGCTTGACGCATGGTACATCTACACATAGTGACCACTACTTATATGTAGTAGGCAGTGTCACACTAGGCAGTTTCAGGATTGCAAACTATGCATCCCTCGCATGTAAAACCCCAGCACATTTTCGTAAAGCCAAAAGAATGGTCGGTATTTATCTTGTTAACTTTTTGGATATCCCTCATGGGATAAGTAACTTGTGTAAACATCAGAATGGGTATCAAGACATGATGACCAGTCCTGTAGACATCTGGACACAAGTTGGAATGTGCAGTAGTGGTGCACGAGACTGTCCAGCCCTAGATGGTCATGCAGAACCTACTACCCAGGATCAAACACCTGCATCTCAGTAACAGAAACACTCATTCTATTAACATTAATAATATGAATGTGCACAGAAGCAAACACAGTAGCAGGAATAATAGGCTGCATATATGAGTAATAGGTCGAATGACACTCTATCATATCACACTTATCAGCGGCACCCCAGACATGAAAAACTTGCAATATGTGTCCGCTGTATAACGTGCAGTATACTGATCACAAGTTCACCGGAGTGAAGTGTCAGTGTCATAACGACTAAGGCAATAGTATGCTGTTGAAGCAGAGATAAAATCCAATCCGCATGTGTAAGTGTCTATGTCCGGGAAATGTATAGGTTAACGGACACACAGATGTATATATAGATGAAAATGTATATATATATATATATATATATATATATATATATATACACACACACACACACAAAGATATACTAGATATATATATATATATATAGATAGATATATATATATATATATATATATATATATATATATATATATATATATACATAAAACAGGTATTGATATATACACATACACACAAAACAAATATATATGTCATTGTAGATATACACATGTACATAACTAGGTTACTGTACAGCAACTAGGGGTAACATATTTACAGCCCGGGCATATGTGACTGGGAGGTCCAATAAATAAACATTGTACCCCCCACACTGCCCAGCTAGGCCGGTCAGACATACAGACAGGCAATAAAGATAAATACACTGCTGCTGTCCAAAACACCGGCAGGAAAGTACCAGTGGGAGAGATCTGCAAGGTCTACACTTTAAACATGGATAACGGTGTCCCTTGCGGGACCCCAAAAATTCAGTGTACGTGTGAACCCGTTATCATCAATGCGAGCAGAATGTAGGTGTACCATGGAACAGTAGGTTGTGCAAGTGTGATAATACATGGGTTGACAAAACATACAGCATGTGTCCCGAGACGGGAAGAGTGGGCAATGTGTAGGGGGTGTGCTCATACCCCAGCTGCGCTCACAGTAAGTATTTGTCATGAGTGCTGTAGAGGGGTGCCAGGTAGGTGAACCATGGGTATGCAATAATGGGCTTAAGTGTGCAGGTGCTGGTTGGCAGAGATGTAGTAGGCCCGCCCAGTGGAAGTCATTAATATTCCTATGTGGGCATAACAGATGCCTATACCTCCCAAACCTGAAGAGCACATCTACTGGATAGTCTGTAAACCATCGTGGGAATACATAGGGACCAAATCAGTGCCGTGTACCCAATTAGCATGGACATCCATAGTTATGAATCAGAATGTAACAAAGTCCAACTAAACACTTCCAGAACTAATGATATTAGGTGGACAGGTGGCAGAATACAGGTAATGACAGATGACAACATGTATGAGTCATAAACAGCATGTACCTCGACAGAAGTGAATGAATACATATGCTCTGTGACTGTCAATGTGTCTGGTTAATAGAACCAATCATCTAAATGTGTCCCACAGGGTGTTATGCAGTGTTCCTGATACAGTGTTCATTCTCCCCCATTGGTATGTGAGGTCTGCTAATGACGGAAAGTGCATAATTTGCTGACCACCTTAGGTAGATGATAGCATAATAGATGAGGTTAACCACCCGTATGCCTTTGAGGGACACATCCGTCTGGGCAGTTGTGTCCTGCAAAATGAATGTTATGGCACATGGCCTGTGAGTTTGGGAAAGGAGGCCATATATTGTGTGTAGTGGTGTCAGAAATTAATTTGTTGTATCAGAAACAGCTACATGTAATAGGAAACAGTATTAGCAATTATAATGCTACAAGAATAACCTTAACGTATGCAAACCGTTGAAGTAGTCAGTTTACTACTGGCTGTGGGTATGTGTCGCCTTGACACATGTGATAGCTCTATATATAGGATCTATAGGGCCGCCACCATTCCGAATGGCCAAAGTGGGACCTGCTCTGTAGAAATGTCAGATGTACCAGGGCAGAACATACGTACAGCCATGCATAGTACAGAAATATACATATCAGCACAAATCAAAGCGTAGTCTAGCAGCAGTAAAGTCGCTTATGCTACTACATAAAACATATCGACATCAGGTATACAAGACCTGTAACAAGCAACCACTACAGACATGTAGAATATGAGAATGTCCCCTAATCAGGACAGTTGCAATGGCTAGAGTATTGTCACAGGACATATGCCTAATGAGGGACTGTCCCATGCAAAGTGGGAAAGGTGTTACTCCTACAGTCTCCCATCGTGCAATCTGAAAGGTGGAAAATGTACAGTAGGTATGCGGTAGCATGACTCGGTGGACAGCTGCGTTAACAAAATAACATTCACATGTCAGCATTGCAGAGTATCGGTTCCCATGTATCAGGCAGATGGGAGCAGATCGTATGAGGAACACTCATATAATATGATTACATCACAGGACAGGCCGCCAAGTCCGTAAAGTGGAATGCCTGCCGTCGCCAAATGGTTAGACATACCCAATACTGTAGTCATGTAGTCCAATGTAATACGCATCACAAGGGATCACACACACCCAGTGTGAGTGACAAATGTAAGCACAAATGTCGGTGAGCAAGCGGCTGTAAGCGTGTTTGTCTACCAGTATGCCAGTAGTGCACTGTCAAAGAAATGTGGAGTCTAAACGGGTATAAGGTGCTGTAACCAGAGGTCAGCAGTGCTTAACACTGTGTAAACCCACTGACAAATGCTCCCACCTGCTGGAATGTGCCTTACCCAGTACGTATCCAAAGGCATCGGTCTGTCCGCAAACAAAGAACCGTCCTATTCACGTGTTGGTAGCAGTGCTTTCCGCACATAGCTCATGTGAATTAACAATAGACCATGGCATATGTACAGACAATAGACCACACACACACCATACAGCACAGCCATCCAACAGTATAGCAATGTACTGGCAGATATGTCTGGACCACTGGTGTATGCATGCCTGGTCATCCTGTGTTTCATTGTGTGAGCATGCCCAGTATGACTGTTATGCATGTTGTCGACCGACATTACCATCATACCGTCATGTGTGTGAGCATGCCAAGTATGGTCAACTGTATCACATGTGTCACATGTCCAGATAGTCAGTACTGTGTTGCCGACCCCTCCATTCTACACAGACAGGTGTCATGCTGTGTCTGCAGGGTAGCTAATGGTCATGTGGCACTGACAGTTGCTACATGTCTGCATAGCGTGGGGGGACATCCAACCGCATCCACAGTCCTACGCAGCACTGTGGGTGGCGCACATGACTCTCACATGTGTAGGTTGGATGGGGGGCACAGCTGACAGTTGTACACATCTGCCGCTACTGTTCTGGCATGCCAGGTACTCCATGTCAGTGTGTGGACCTACCTAAATTGCTGGTTGGAGGGATACCAGTGTACGTCAGATCCCAGCTTTAAATACCAGCATAGTGGTGTCGGACATCCTAGCTTTCACAACCTACATCAAACTGCCTGGCCTGTTGTAGTCTGTGTGTGTCTTTGGGGATTGGGGTCATTCATTGGGCATATCCAAAGGCCATTGTATATAATTTGTCTGTATTGGTCCACACCTGTCCAGCTGCATGGAACGTGTGTGGGCTGTACAGGCACACATGATGTTCAGCCCATAATCTGCAGTGGGTTAGGACACTCTGTGTACTACTGGCTACCATTGTGACCCCTGTATGTGCTACAGATGTCATGGTGCCACTATGGACGTGTACTGTCTGCTGCCCTAACATTCGGCCACCAAAGTCTCTTGTATGCTCACATACATACCATAGCAATGGGTAAATACACATTCTAATACAACTGCCAATTGTTAGGATGATAGACATACCCTGGGGGTGTTCTGGACCTGAGGACAGTGCTGGAGGGCTGCCTATGTTGGATGCACACAGTGCACCTCCTATACATGGCCGAACACAGGTAGCGTCATGTTTAGCATCTATTGTACTGTGTGTGGGTCAGAGAGGGGAAATCCGTGGGTACCTACTGTGTCAGTGCATATGCCTTGTGTTGCCTCTTTGCCAAGGGCAGGTCATACTGTGCACAGCCTTTCGCCGACTGGGCCCTGCTCAGGTAGTTCCTTCGCCAAGTCACACTGTGCCTGTACAGGCCTTGGCAGTGGTGTTGGGCCGTGTGGCCCTGCCCCATGCTGTTCCTACTGCAACTGTTACTGCAGGATCAGATTGGGTAGAATAGCAAATACTATAACAAATTGTGTGCATGTAGCTAGTGAATACTGCAGGGCTCCACCGGATGTGTCCGGATACCAGAACCATGACCTGAGCATCCCAAACACATGCTCAATTATATGTCTCGCCTGTGCATCCACCTCATTACGGCGTGAGTGTTCAGGTGTGTGTGCATTGCTGATGGGTGTCATCAGCCACAACACCAGTGGTTACTCAGCATCCCCCACTAGGAGACTGTAGGGGATGTCCATATTGGCAAAGGTGTGGTACAGCTGTGTCAGAAGCCATATATCGGAATCATCATAGCTTCCAGGGCAGACAGCACACACATTCAATCTAATGCTCTGGCCACTGCATATGGCCTAGCTGTTGGAGGATATGCCCCTGCAGTGAATGTAGGCCCTACCCTGCTCTCTGGGTGGTGCTTTGATGTGCACATGTGTGCAGGCTATAGCACCCAGTACCCCAGGGTAGTAATCCATGTGGTTGAAGAGATGCATATTGCTGGTCTACTAATCATGTGTGTTGAGGACATTTACATGCTCACTAGCATGTGTTGACATGGCGTCTGTGAACTGGTGCAATACTCTGGATGCAGATGCCTGCGAGATCCCCATGATATCCCCAGTTGTGCTGTGTGAGGTACCTGTGGCTAGTATACCTAGGCCAACACATACTGTGGTATCCACTGTGATGGGTTTCACTCAGCCTGTTTAATGTGTCAGGTGTGGCAGACATAGGTCAACAAGCCGCTGTAGGAGGTCTCTGTCCACCCTATAGTGCTCCACCATCCCCAGCTCATGTAGCCCCTGGTAAGTCACCCTGGGTCTATAAAGTCTTATGTCACCCCAGTAAGGGTTGTTCGGCAGCATACACATCCTCACTACCCTCAGCCTCCTGCACATGTTGGTCTATGTTGCCTGCTGCAGCCCTTCTCACTTGGTTGGACTGTGTTGTAAAATGTCCCTGCAGGTATACACTGGTGTTCTAGAGTGCGTAAGAAACCTGTGTGTATGCTGCTTGCTCACATTACTGTACTGTTCAGGTGTGGGCTGGCCATGTCATTTGCTGATTGTGCTGATCATCACCTGTTTGTGCAGCCTGTACACCCTGACTACCCCACTACTGCTTTTGTCCCTCCCAATGTCACCAGGCAGGTATAGACACACCCCTAGCTTAGGTGTGCTAAGGCAGGAGCACTCCCGAGGCACAGTTCTGCAATGTACATACAGTATGCCTGACCCCCCTCCCATGCTGTCAACTATATTCGAGCCCTGCACCCGGCTAACTACACACATACACTCCGGGGATCTGCATCACACCCTGGGGATAAATGGGATGCACTATTGTCAACCTCATCTGCATAGTATAGTCTTCTCATGAATAGTTATATGACCCATACCGAACCTCCATATTAATAACCACTGCTTAGTGTTGCTCAGATCCGTGCACAAGTGGTAACAGGTGCCTTACTATCACCATATTCAATGTCCCATGGTCTTCCCAGCAAAAAAATAACTGGTGACTACACGACTACAACCCAGGACCCTGCACACAACAGACGATGTGCATTACCACTACGCCATGGCAGATATATATACATCTGAGGTTATCACGTACAGATCATCCGGCACAAACATTCAATAGTGCTGATGTCCCCAGACATATATGTTTATATCTATGTCTATTTCTCTATATCTACATATATCATATATATTATATGTATACATAGATATGTATATATACATACATACACACATATACATGTACACACATATGTAGATATTGCATTTATATCACAACAGCGGACCACATGACAGCAAAGCATAAGACAGGAATGAAAAGGAAACTACATGTGCCACCTGCATCATGTAGTGCTGTTACTATCAAGGCATGTGTGTTTTGTTCCATCACACAGGTCAGACTGTATTAAGGGCAAGAGTAGGGCTGCTGACATTTACTCACCAGACCTATTGGTGAATGTATGTGTTGACAACCCAGTGTCTTGGCAGAATATGCGAGCTGTGGACACTATATAGGTCAGCAACAAAACACACTGAACACATCCCGCAGCTAGCCACCCACAGATACCAACGCATAGGGTATAACTGCCAAACACACACACCTGCCATGCCTTGGAATCGAGCACCAACCTGTCTAGTCTACCACACTACAGCATTACGGCATTACGCAGTAACAGAACCCGCTACCGAGTTTCAGCATCACAGCACTCCCAGAGGCATACTTCTGGGTGGGCGACATCATCAGCAAAGGCAATGATGCCTATAGGGAGTGTACGGTGAGTGAGCTGTCTAAAAACATCATTCTGTTCCCAGGCAGCTGGAAACACAGATACACATGGCAGGGCTGGGAGTTGAACATACACCTAGCTACCTTATCACACTATAGCATTACGCAGTTACAGAACGCACTACCGAGATTACTGGAACACAGCACTCCCAGAGGCATGCTTCTAGGTGGATGACATCATCAGCAAAGGCAAAGACACCGATAGGGAATGTATGGAGAGTGAGCAGTCTAAAAGCATTACTCTGTCCCCAGGCAGCTGGAAACACACACACACACACACACACACACACACACACACACACACACTTGGCAGGGCTGGGAGTCGAACATACACCTAACTACCTTATCACACTACAGCATTTCGCAGTTACAGAACACGCTACCAAGATTACTGGAACACAGCACTCCCAGAGGCATACTTCTAGGTGGATGACATCATCAGCAAAGGCAAAGACGCCGATAGGGAATGTATGGAGAGTGAGCAGTCTAAAAGCATTACTCTGTACCCAGGCAGCTGGAAACACACAGACAGACACAGACACACAGACACACACACACACACACACACACACACACACACACACTTGGCAGGGCTGGGAGTCGAACATACACCTAACTACCTTATCACACTAAAGCATTTCGCAGTTACAGAATGTGCTACCAAGATTACTGGAACACAGCACTCCCAGAGGCATACTTCTAGGTGGATGACATCATCAGCAAAGGCAAAGACGCCATTAGGGAATGTATGGAGAGTGAGCAGTCTAAAAACATATTACTGTCCCAAGGTAGACAGAGACAAACACACAGCAGTGGTGTGAGCGGGACAACTGCCTATCTACAGAGCACTATTACAACACTACATAGATACGAGACACACCACAGACAGTACACCTTTCAAGACAGTCAACCAGTGTGTTCAATGTAGGAATCCATCCTGACATGGGGTATGGACATCTGTTGCCTGGATGACCACTATTGCTATACAGGATTTCAATGGTCATGCCCATACACAAAGGCACATAACCGACACAAGGTGTCACTTGGCATGCTCACACACTTAGTAGCACACATCCGTTTGGAATGTACTGTGTGTCCATCTACACAACAGCATACTGGGCATGCTCACACACTTAGTAGTAGTGAAGTGCTGTCTTGTATGCACATGGATTCTAAACATGGAAGGGCACAGTGTGTCAATAGTGAACATTGTTATCATGAATGCTGCACTACATATATCTGACACCGGTCGTCAGTGCTAGATGTGTAGCGTTCGTAATCACAGCTGACAATCCAGATCCAACAATGGGGAATACGGACATCTCTGCAGTGAGAAACACCTGGCATATGGCACAGTTGTGCACAATAGCACTACCACTGTATACCTCAGATACAGACATGTGGGCCATAAGTCCGTGACGGATCGCTCCAGGTGTTAGTGTTCCCATGTACATGAAGGCCACTCACATGTACTGACCAGTACACACTCAAGAGCCATCACAGATGTCTCAGGTGCAGATCACAGTGGTAAATGCAGCATTCTACTATGTAGCCCTCAGACATCACCATGTCCTTGGATCAGCAACACACATCCATACATTACTACAACACCATGTTACTCATGACCAGTGAACTGTACATAGGTCTACAGCAACTATGCAGACTACACATGTACTGACAGGGTTCCATCATGTGTTATGCAATGCAATGATACCACTGTTCATAACCAGTTTGACTCTACACGTAACAGGGGCCCTGGGTCTTACACAGCTGTAACAGATGACTGTTGCTGTACACCAAAAACACTCATGTTTGGATATGACATACATGTAATTGCATGGATATATACATGGCCCACACACACACACACACACACACACACACACACACACACACAAAACACATATGTACATAGCATAGCTTTAGCTGTCCTCCATGCAGACAAGTGGCTACAGCATCACTCACATGCACATGGAAGGTAGGTCCATGGCTGTTGAATGCAAACCGTACATAAGGTAGCAATGTTGACTGAGGTGACATTCCCTCTGTACTAGTTACCCATGACAACCATCATATCATACAACAGTCCATGTGTCATGTATGTCATCACACATGTCCACCAATTGCAATGCATACAAACATGGCTACATGACAGGAATGTAGGACCAACACACATGTACATGTAGTGGTGTGCATTCAGCTATCATGCATGTGCAGTAGCTGATGTATGCCGTTCATCTGTGTCTAACTACAACATGCAGTTGCAATGCAGCCCCATCATTGACACCTGTATATGGTGAAATACTGACAGTACGGTTGGATGTACATCAGGTATGTATGGATGTGTGTACATAAAGTGGTGGTCCACCTTTGTAGATGGATGTTTGATGAAGACAGCTCACAGGTGTGTCACAAGCCGTCCTACCATGACATGTGCAAAGAGTACACTATGTTACTGTTACTTGAAGGTGAAGACATACAACCTACACAGCGGTCAGGGTGTTACTGACTGTAAATCACTTGACACCTATAATACTTATGTCCTCCCATGTACATATAGCAGCACAATTGCCAAAGGTAGCATTGGTACACATAATGTGGCCAATACTGCTGCATGTCTGTCAGACGTATCATCATATAGTAGGTATATGATTCACAGTACTGCCATGTGTGTTTGCTTGTGTGACCATATATGCCATGCATGGTGGGGAATACATCCCAATTGTTACACACCCCTGTACACTGTTGTAGAGATCTGTACATACTGCAGTGTAGAAAGCAAGACATAGGCAGGGGTAGTGTGTGTATCACACACATGTCAGCTATCTGTATGTGAATGACATTTGTGGACTCCACAGTGTGTGTGTGTGTGTGTGTGTGTGTGTGTATGTATGTATGTATGTATGGCTGTCTGGTGCATGGAGTGGGGGTGTATGCTACCATACAGAACAGACAGGATCCCTAACCCCTCATGGTGATGCAGTCTACTACCCTGTTGATGCCATCGGTCTCAGCCTTACTGGCTACCTGTACATGTTCATTCTCTGTGTCGCGTCATGTGGGTGCACAGCACTGTGAAGGTGATTACCACATAGGCAGGAGTCCTCACCTCAACACTATCGAGTGTGCATTATAGTGTTGTTGACCCCGTGAGTGTGGGCATGTTACTGTGTGTTTCTGTGTATGTCTGTTCTCATCCTGTAATGTGACAGTGTATTACTGCTACACAGTGAGGCCTCATGCTATCAACTGGCTTCTAACGTTGACATCAGCCAGACTGCTGTGTAAACCCCCCGTACCATGTCTCTATACCTGTGATGTGACCCAGTATGGATGTCACGTCTCTAGCCACTGTAGCCTATTAAACAGCTCACATGCTTCTGGATCAGTAGATGTGTGGACATCTGTGGAATGGTAGCCTTTCTAACAGTGAGGTTGAGGCTACGTATAGCATGCTGGTATTGCCATACATGCCTGTGAGTACTCCACATTTACATATGGGAAACTGCAAACACCACTACCTATTGGCACATGCAATTAGACCTTAAGGAGGGAAGCAGGGCATCATTACCAACATGCTGTTACTGTTGTTACCAAGACACATACTGTGAACAAACAACAATGCACTCTAACTGCAAACACTGTAATGTAATGGTACATGCAATTAGACCTTAAGGAGGGAAGCAGGGCATAATTACCAACATGCTGTTACAGTTGTTACCAAGACACATACTGTCAACGTATAACAATGCATTCTAAACCTGTACTACATGGTATGTCTGGTGCATGTCAACAGTACACAACAAATATAATATACACTTATCTCACTATTCTGTTCACCCTGTGCTTCAGACCATATGAGCATGTCCCTGCACTGATGGTGTGGATGACAGGGATGCAGCACAGGCATCATCATATGCACAGGGTGATAATGTTTGCCAGGGGCATAGGCTGCACCAGTGGATGACATCATGTGTGTGGGTTAGGGCCAGTGATCTGATTGGACATGTGTGGTTGTTATGCATGTGGGTGTTGCAGTGCCCTACAGATGTTTCTGCTGTGTGCGTGTATGTGTATACACAGTTCTGCCTTGTGTCCGGTCTACACAGGGGTATCATTGACAGTTCCAGATTGTACAGACCAGGATGTACAGCTCACTGTGCCTGCCAGGGGTTGCAAGGGCACTACCAGGCAGAGGTACAGATTGGCTACTGTCCGATGACACATGTCCACTGGAACCCTGTCCCTGCTGGGAATTTCCAGGGCTATGTCCACGTAGCCTGCTGTGTCCTGGTGTGGACAGCACAGCACCAGCTGCACTGCTACTGCTACAGGCACTGTGGGAGTGGGCATGTGAGGTAGCTCGTTCACATTGACCTGCACCAGGTGGTGTAGCTGGCCTACGTCCACGTGGCCTACACCTCTCTCCTACCAGATGTTCCAGCACAGACAGCTCACGCTCATGGATTGCCATGCCACGGTCAAGGATTCCAACCATGTCACCCAATCGCCTGTCCAGAACATCAGCAATCTGCTGTTGAACATTTGCCAATGCCTGGATGTTGTCGTTTAAAGAATGGATAGCAGCCCCCCGAAGCCTCTGCCCTTCTCTGTTCTGCCATTCAGCACGTGCCTGTGCCACCATTACAGTCTGAAACATGCATCTAGTGACACCAGCTGCTGCGCTCTGTTATGCAGGTGCATGTCTGCCAGAGGTCCTCCTACGAGCAGCACTGGCCACATGCCTGTGTGGCACATCTGCAGTCATTACACTGACACCATTGCATGAAGACACACCTTCTGTAGCCACCACACGTTCCTGTTCCAAGCTAACACATGCTGACTGTCTTTCCTCTATGGCCACTGGTGATGGGGTATGTGTTGGCATGAGAACTGTGTGCGGGGAAGAGGGGGACATAGCTGTTATGGCAACCATTGGCACAGATTCAGCCCCTGACAACCCTGCCTGTACCTCATGCATATGTTCATCACTGCTAGAGTCTGTGGGGACACTAACATCAGATGAACCGCAGGAGGGTAGTGTGCCTACGTCACCTATGAATGCAAAGAAAGACTCTACATTACAATAGACATACAGACACACAGACACATAGACACACAGACACACAGACAGACCATGCATGTGATTTGACAGACGGCATGCAGCATGCATGTGATACAGCAGACGGCATGCAGCTCAGACATTAATAGTGGTAGTTAGCATACATCCCTGGGTTGCACACAACAGCAAGCAGATGTCATATCAGAAGCCATGCAGTTCACCCAATCATGGTAGTAAGCATGCATCCCTGTGATACACCATGTGGACCAGCACAGGTTAATAGTACACATGGCTGATGTGACCTTGACATTATCATGTAGTATGACATGTAATCTGCTGACATGTGCATTGACATGCATACATGTCTGACACAATGATGTCCTGACACATGTACAGCGGTGTAATGGGTATCCCATTGCAGTGTTGTCTGCATGCCCTACAGATAGAATGCACTTTTAGCAGATGTGCATGAGCATTGAAGGGTAGTATGAGGCGTCTACATTGCTATACAGTGTGACGTACAGACACTGTGCCATTGCATGGCATCATGAGGCATCTATATTGCTATACAGTGTGGAATACACACACAGTGCATAGCCATGACTGCGTGCATACACATTACATAACTACTGTGGATTGTGACCCACGTCGCTGAGGTGTATACACACTAAACCATGCTATGTCATGTGACAGGTCACTGGAAGACCTACGGATGACACCCCTGCACAACTAGTAAAATGTCTTAGCTGCCTGGCAACCGTGTCCATACATGGCAGACTTGTCAATACACCATGTCCCACATGACATTTATGTACCACACACACGAGGTGCACGGCTGACAGTGATGTCCAACAGCAGCAAGGGAAATGTATGGTATCTGTGGCCTGATGTGGTGTCTATGTCTGCGGAAGCTGTACAGGTGACAACTGTCATGCTATGACACAGTCGTGATGTTCAACACATCTTATATGGTCGAATTAAGTGACACCTCCACAAGCTGTGCACAGGCTTTTAGGATGTCTAGTGTTCCACATCAACTATATAACCATTCAACAAAGGCTATAGTTGGACCATGTGTGGATAATGTGGAACAGGGTATATACACATCACATCTACTGTGTGTTGCTACATGTCTCTGGCCATCCTCCATGGCCATGAGTGAACATGTGTTGGCCAAATGTTTGTGATGGCCGTCTATCTCACATGTCTGTGTTACCCCATATAACATACACCCATAGATGTCAGATATGTCACTGTCCACAGGGTTATGCAGACAAAGGGCTGTATGTTTGGTATTTGGGGTATGTATTATGGGATAGTGAGACAATATTGCAGCCGGAACACTACATGTCTGGGACATGTCAGATGGCACGTCACAATGTGTGCACCCATTGCAGGGGCATATTACACAATGGTGAATCCTGTGGGCTGCCCATATCCCAGCTCACTGTGTGGTACTGTTTGCGTACCACACATGTGTTGTTCCAATGTATAGTACATATGCCTTCATTGAACAACACCTCCACCATTGTATGCACAGCTGTCCACACATCTAACAATGACAGATAATGTGGTTTCATGTTGGTGTTTCATTTAGTTTGTATGCATTGCACATGGGTAGCTAGTGTGATTGATGACAGATGCGACCTGTATATCGTGACTGGACCATACATTATGTGTACATGTGTTAACTGGCCACATGGCGAATAGCTCTATGCATTAACATGCCTGATACTGATAACTGTCTCACCTGCAATGGACTGATGTCTGTGCGGCATGCCAGAGATACATGTATAGGGGTGACACAGCAGTTTGAACATTATCCATGACTGTAGGACAGCTACAGGGTGCACTGTGCATGTTAACACATTCAACTGTACAATAGCATATAGTATGCACATGTGTGCATACACAGGGTAGCATACTTATAGTATGTGGCATGTGTGTAAACATACCTTGCATATGATGTTACATTACATATTGTACAGTGACACATGCAACTAAATGGGATATAATAGTCATATGTGCAGTAGTGACTTACCAGACAACTCCAGGCTCGGTGGTTGGGAGACAACCACCTCCACGATGGCAGCTAGTGTTTTTGGATGCTGTTCTGAGGGTGTCCCCAGGCTGGCCAGTAGCTCCTCGGTAGGTGTGAGCTGAACAACGCCTCATAGTTATCATGAAGGCACGGTATGAGGGTGTCATACTCCAGGTGGCTATACGCTGGCAGGCGTGAATGAGGCATTACCTGGGAGACATAATGATGGAGACAGGTCACAATATCACAGAGATGTACAGGGATACAGCTGCACATACATTTGTATTAAATCTAGTACATATGAACAGTTATCTTTGCAAATCATCATGACACTGACATGACTGACATGTTTGTGTCACACACATCTAACACCCATTGTGCATTGGATATCATCACCATATATGTGTGTCACCTCATTACATTGCTCATACTCCATGTGAATGCTGTCTTGATGTGGGCATGTCTGTTTGCCTGTACTGGTGTTCTTACCTATCAGCACATGCCTGGATGTGTCCACAGTAATGCTGTTGACCTTAATGCTGTGTATATGTCACATATCAACACATACACTGCCTTAACGGATATGAGCAGTGACAATGCAGACATGTGCACGGAAACCTTTACATGCATGTGTTTTGCCATATACATGTACATGGCACTGTACATCAGTTCAACATCCTGCCATGTATTGCCTGTGTTGCACATGTGATACACATGGGACAATGGCTAGCTGGACATTATTTGCAGGGATGGTTATCAACTATAGCATGTACAGGCAAGGTTTTCTAGCTGTATCCGACAGCCATTTTGCCACCTCCAGGTGCATCAGTGCCACATTACTGATCCAGAGAGTTAATGATACATCTACCATGCGGTCATCGCACCATGTATGACAGAGATGACATGTGCAGCTTTGATGGACAGGGTTGCATGGTATGGCAGGATTATATAACATGTATGGCACAGGGATCTGTCCAGCATGTGGCGATCCTTGTAGTAGGATGGTGGCTTCCCATAACGTATGTCTTTCAGATCAGGATTTGTACATGTAGCATGTGCAACATCACATTGTAGCACATGTCTTTATGCAAGGTTGCCAGCATGCTGCATATTGTAGGTGAGGATGCCATTCCAACTCATTTCTTACAAGTACACTGTCTGTCCTTACATTTCCAGCTTGCTTACAGTACAACAGCTGTTGTACACACATACCTCACATATCTTGTGAGACATGGTTGAATATACAGGCATGTCCAAGTGTCACTTACCAGTGTTATTGCCTGTCTATATGATGAATATGGCAAACATGAGGCAACAGAGCAACTGTCTCATGTACACAGTCAATGTTCACCTCCCAACATACACTATAGCCTGTGGGAGATGCACATATGTAGCCATGCTGGGGGTAATGCTCTCACCAACCCAGACGGAACCTGACATTTATGTGGGGACATTGAACATTTGCAACACACCCCACTCATCACATAGTCTCACTAGATCTCCACCACCACAGGCCACACATAGTATGACTACGACATTTGCAGAACCTCTCCATACTCTGTGTAGGCAACAGAGGCAGCCCCCATCACCAAACACAACACCAATTACTTATAGCCCACAGACTCATGTGTGCCCATCAACTACATCCTATAGGATGTTATAACATACCCAACACACCAGTCATAGGTGACTCTGTAGGCGGTCACACTGATGTCCCACTCAGCAGGCTACACAAGGCGATAGTCACTTACATCTGGCTGTCAGGTAACAGGATCCGCAACATAACCTATGCACCCATGCCACACCTCACCAGGTACAATTTGACTGTCATTCTCCATGTTAGTGTGACTGCCCTGAGATGTAACTTCCTGGACTACATGTACAGAGACATGCAATAGCTCCCCGGTCTTGTAGCCCAGAAGGTATCGCCCAAGCCCTGAGAAGAATTCTGCATTCATCCAGATTGATACTACTGTACAATGACTGAATGTTTCACTTCAACAATTGCCTATGCTTCTGCTGTCATGCCACAGGCATCCAGAATCTGTCTGCTTTGAATGACATGGTCAACAAAACACGATGCTTTGGCACAGATGACCTGCACCTGTCGGCCCTGGGATTACAGATAACATGTAAGGCTTTTGCTGCTCCTATACTGCCTGTCTTGGACAGTTTCCAATAACATTCACCACCAGAACAGGAACAGGCAAGCAAAACCTGGGGTAATGTTACTCAGTGCTTGACATCTTCATCTCTAACGCACTCAGGTGAAGCCCTCCTTATAATGGACTACTTTGATATCTCTGCAGTGACTGGGTCCTGCCTCTAGGCTCCGGAGAGCACACCTGCACTGACAGGTTATACACAGACCGCACCTTTCAGTCATGTAACCAATACCGGAACACCCACTGCGGAGGTATGTCCATATTTCACAAGGATGTACACACCTCCAGGCTGGTTACTTAGCACAATGCATCAGAGGTGATCCACTTGCAACTAACTGTGGTCAGAACTGCTATACACATTGTAACTTGCTATGGATTCAACAACATACCCCACGGTTACCGGCCCTCATTTCTTGGTGTACTGGACAGTAGGGTTCAGACAGGTACTACTGATGTGAGACTGACACTACCCCACACATAACTGGGATACCTACTCATGTACCGACATATTAGGCCAACGCTTTCTGGGATTCATAACCTCCACTCAGCTGGATCAACCCATACAAACCACCACCAAGGCCAACAATATCCTAGACATGGACATTACCAACATGTGACTGGTGTTCCACACCTGGGGTTATCCTCTCATTGGTAGTTTCCGAACATATGCTAATCACTCTTGTTATCCACATCCCGGCACCACACCCTTCACGGAATACACAGTACAAAATTTCTACAAGGCCTATTTCAGACATCTTATGACAGCAGTAGTAAACGTCATGACACCCGTGCAGATGGACAATGTACTTACAAACACTGAAACATACACCAGTGCACTTCATTAGCACTTACACGACTGCATGGATGATGCTATCCTAAACAGAGCCATGATGGTACCCACCAGATAATGGACGCCACTCTGGGGTCCAGTTCCATGGACATAATGTACAACAAAAGGTGGAGGCTGTTGCAAAATGGAGTACAATCCCATGGGTGGGGTAGCTCACTGGTCAGCCTCAGTAGGAATCTGGGATCCCTTATCACATCCTCCAAAGCTAGCTATGTAAACATTACTGCGACACATTCCAAGGACTACCACAAAGCATTATGGAGGTATGTCAGTACTTGATGGCAATACCCACATCTGCTCTGACATACGATGGTTAAGCAGGAACATTACAGAACTGACTGATATTGGCAACATCCTGGCAGATAGGTTCAATGCTAACTTTACAGCCTCTCACTCCCTACAGGGCCAAAATCCATACAGGAACAATGCAGACTCCCTGCAGTCACAACTACACAGTTCCAACCTGCACTCCCTAAGGCCTGGAACACAGACTCCATGTGACCGTCCAACATCCCAGGCTGCGATTTACACAAACCTCAGAACGACATGGTTCCCCACTTGGCCACCAGATTCACTAATAGCCTTGTATCAGACATTGTGGCCCCTGAATGGTGCACAGCAACAGTTATCACACTCCACACAGGTGGTGCCACAATGAACCAGAGGGACTATTGCCCTATATGCCTGACTGGACTGTTCTGCAAGGCTATGGGGCACATCATCATGGAAGTCATTCACAGAGACATTGGTGGGCTCCAGACCTTTGATGCCACCAAGGTTGGATTTGTTAGGGCCAGACCATGGCTCCTACACCTGGTGGACTCATTTGATACAGTTACCAGGGTAGTTGATGATGGTAAGGGGGTCCACACAGCCTACATTGTCCTCTCATTGGCTTTCAGCACCGTTCTCCATTCTGGTATTGACAACATACACATCCACCTGCACATCGACCCCTACGTCTCGAGATGTTATGCAAAGTGGCTCACGGACAGGACCCACACAATGAGGGTAGCATACCGTAGTACCTACTGTAATTCAGTTACACTTGGCGTACCACAGTCATCGGTCATAGGGCCCCTCATGTTCGGTATATGCTTCCCTGAGGTACAGGCTAGCACAGAGGGACTTTCCCTGAATAGGTTTCCAGATGACTGCAAACAAGGAGCCATGATTGATCCACCAGCTGATACAGACACCCTCCATAAGGGTGTCACTGTGACGGATACCTGGTGTCGATAACATGGCCTCAAGCTGCATGACACAAGGTGCATAGACATCCCCTTTGGATTACACCAATCACCCACTGACTATCACATAGGTGGTAGTGCCCTACATACATGTGACATTATATGGGATCTTAGTACACACGTATATAGCACCCACTCCTTTGAAAACCATATTGCCAATGTGGAGTGGATATCCTTCTACGTGGCCACCCTTATCTGTAATGGGCTTGTAGCTGGAACAAAGGCACCCATTGTACCTCTATACTCCTGACATATGACACACGTTCAAGGGTACAACACCCCTTTTGGGGTGTACCTTACAGAACAGCAACAGCTTTACATACCACAACATTAATACACCATGAGGATTATTGACCTCCGAAGGATGATGTATGCGGCACAACTATGGACACCACGACTGTACACATTTGCATACTGCATACTCAGGAGTGACCTCTGCTGAACATACAGGGCCCATGTCCACAACAATATTTATGGATATACTCCACATAAGCAACATAAGCAAAAGCCACTGAGAGCAACATGCTCATGGATATGTGCACAAACGCAAAGATGAGTGGGACGTGCTTGAGGGATACATTCCTGAACCAGACACTCACCATGCTTTGGAACATGATTCCTATGTACATCAAGCAGGGACACTCACTAGCACTCTTCATGAGATACCTCGATGGGTGGATGGGAGACACACATGTATGCCAGGGATCACTGCAGTGGCTGTACTGTACACAGGTGCAGGTAACACATGGCTGTGCTGTTCACAGACAGGACACTACCCTAGGGAGGTGCCGCCGGTGAAAACACTGTAGTTGGGCTTACACATGGACTCGGCCAGACAGCATAGTACCTCACTATGAACCTGTGAAGCTATTATATGTCCTTTGTGCATAGATAATTGAGTAGCACTTCCATTTCAATTAGCTATCATGCTGTTACAGTGTCCCGTGACTACAAGCCATATGTATCCTGTTATTGTGTATTGTATATGCCAATAGACGATACCTTTTGTTTGCATGATATGACAGTTATGCTGTGTAAACTATCTGAAATATCTACCTACAATATTGTACATTACACATATTTTAAACATTATCCCAAAATGCAAAGCATATTTGCACAGCAGGACCACCTTAGGCATGTTATTCTCGTTATATGCCCATACACATGCCTACTGTGACAGTATATCAACATATACTATCCCCTGCTATGACACGTACTTGTTGGACAAACCCTACCACTGACGGCGGGTGGTGTGGAATTGTTGTGTTTAAAGCCCTCATGTAGTATCCCTTGTGGTGTATGAGATGTTTACCTTGTGGCTCACAGCAGGACTCACAATTTCTACAAGCATTACTATGCTCAACAAGACATCACTACATAATACCTTTTCCCACTTTATGCATTGTGTACACTTTACTTGTTACAAAACAGGCTCTACATACACTAACATACTGAGTGTTCTACATACCTTGTTAGTGTTCCGAGTCTTCGTAAATATTTTTCTGACACCTTTACTGTTTAAATGGTTCTATGGTATGAGCATACAGTTTGAATGCATGGCAAGGCATCCTTATATACATCGATACCTGTAACATGTGGTATCCTGCCGCCAATGGTGTTCCTGAGTAAATTATTGCATGCACATCAGCTGTGCAGCTACTCCATTCGCCAATTACGTGGCAACAGTGGGGTATATTGAATTCTCCACTTGGGCTTTGCCCTTTTGCCCTACCTTTGGGGAGACGGCCTGTATGTGTTTTGTTGTGAGGAATTGCAACTGCTATTTGGGGAGACACGGATATTTTGAATTCATGTCCCCAGTGGATTGTGTGTGACGGCTAGAGTATGTGATTCTACATGTGAGTGTACCTGTCAACTCAACCATCTGGTAAGGGACTATTGCAAACAAAACCTGTAACATTGCCATCTGTTCCATTATACAGCAGCTACGATTTCACATGGTGCCATTACAAATGTGTCTCTCACAAGGTATGTTAACGCTTCTGCAGATGTAATTGAGTGAGTGGATGTTTGTGATGTTATTACAGTCTGTATTGTAATTGTTTTGGGTGTGGGGGAGATGTAGGTGGGTGTACATAGCATATACAGGTTTGTGGGGACTGCATTTCTACATATTCCATATATGTGTGTGGGCTCCTTTCCTAATTGAAGATCTATCATTTAGTAGACTGAAACTATAGTTGTTACGGTTTTATACATTGAGCCATTGTTAATTGGTTCCTATATAGGATGCAGGTGAGGTTGATACTTCAATACCTCCGGAAATACATCGATATGTAAGGGAATGTTACTAAATGACAACTGTCTCGTGTATTTCTGTCACAGATATTTGCACTCATTGCAGTTGCGTTGGTGACTGAACTTCTTTGGCATGGGTTGCCACCTTTTCAAATGGCCATAGTGGGACATTTGCAGGACACACATCGGTGTTTACAGGCCGACCCATACCCACAGTCAGTACACAGGATAGAACATACTTTTATCCTAAATACATACTTATTCTTGTAGCACTTTAGCTACTTATCATGTTTCATGTAACATTTACGTATTTTAGATACAGGAATTACTATTTAATGCAACTATTACATAATATATGGGACATAATTTTGTCCTACAATCTCGGACATTTGCCCTTTTTAATATTTTTTGTCAAGACACAACTGCCCAGGGAGGGGCTGTCCCTCTTAAAGTGGGACAGGTGGTAACTGTATGCCTACGGCCAGCTATGACCACACCTACCGTAATGATCTACCTCTGAGTTAGCACTAACAGACACATGATGCAAACACACACACACACATTACAGTCCCACGGTAACGCACATGGCACCCTCAAAACACACATACACAGACTACAGCAATCACAAACACAGTTGAACACAGTACCTACCTGGACCGCAGCACCATCAGCGATAACTAAATGTCCCTTAACATCGTGATAATATTACACGCGGTTCTAGTGTTCCGGTACTGTGGTCTTTCGGTCTTTCAGCCTCGTGATTACGCGTGTCTATATGTGAAACATTCGATAGTTGGCAGTATCCTATTTATTTGCACCTCCATGGTTGTGTACATGTCATTGACCTATTTATATATTTGCAGATATAGGTGAATCCATATATATATATCAACATATATCTCTCTATCACCCTTTCTATCTCTATTATATATATATATATATATATATATATATATATATATATATATAGAGAGAGAGAGAGTGAGAGGGAGAACACACCTTTTGTTGTGTACATGGCAGTGTATACTGTTTCCTGGACTCTGCACATTTGTGTTTTAACCTGTCACAATACACACCTGCCGTTGGTATATCTCGGGTAGCTTAGTGTTAGGTGATTGTGTACATGATTGAGTATTCTACTCCTGGCAGTGGTCATTTTACCCTTCAGAGCAGGCACTATTAGTACAGGGGTGAATAATGCTAGTTTCACCTGTTCTGGACATCACTGACCGTGATCTGCATGATATTCAGCAAAGCTTAGCCCTGTTTCATGGATATCCGTATAGTCATGTTTAAACGACGCTTACCAGCACTTGCCAATGCATAATCCCGCTAATGTGCTAAGCCTGATCTGATGACCTGCATCCAACATCCATTATTCATGCCTTCGGGATTACGTAACGTCCCTAGCAGGACTTGGAACCGGGAACATGCACGACAGTCAGTGCATTTGCCACTTGGGCATCTGGGATTTGTACACGTGTTATGGTGTTTTGTATGTGGACTGTACTATGGCTGTTACTCCATACTGCAATCAAATGTGTAACTCAGTTAGTTTACATATGGATGAGACCTATTAATGGTATGTCCAAGTGATGTTTAATGGATGTGCTCCAGCATTGGGAATGTATGTCACAGTGAGCCACACATTATAATGTGCTACACCTTCACACAACCATAGATGGAGCATGCTGGCATGACAGATACCTTTCATGGGTACTCCCCATGCTTTGCCACTACATCCCTGATTACATTATGTGGAGCCCCTCATTAACACACCAGGGAATCCATGCAGAGTGTGTAGGGAACAGTGATTACACACATGGATCCTGCAATTGGCTGTGCTCCACTGAGGGACAGTTGGTTAATCGATGTGGTGGCAACAGCAGACACTGTTTGCCTCGGTTGATGAATGGCCTCTGACAATCGAGCATGTGCCTACCGATGTACCTAGGAACATATACATACGGTATCAACATATGATGTTAGGTGCGTGTACTGTTCAGGTGTTGACATTCCTTGTTCCAATAGCTGTTGTGTGTGCAATGGTTGAGGGCTGCCTATGTAGGATTCACACAGTAGACCACCTATACATTACAATTTACAGGTGGTCGTGTGTGTGTGTGCCATCCAGTTTACTGTGTGTGCAGGTGGAGAGGTGTGTCAGTCCGTAGGGGCCTACACTGTCAGTGTATGTGCTATACGTTCCCTCTTTGCCAAGGCATGGGCATATTGGGCATGCCTCCATCTGCCTACTGGAGCTGGCACATGGTGTTCGTGTTCTGAATCCCTCTGTGCCTGTGATGGCCTTGGCAATTGCGGTGGGCTGTGAGGGCCTTCACCATCATGTCCCTGCCGCAGCTGTTTCCGCAGGATCATATTATGTAGCATGGCACATACTATGAAGATGTGGGCACACGTGCCTGGAGAGTATTGCAAGTCTCCACCAGATATGTCCAAACAATGGAACCGTGATTTCAGCATCCCAAACACACGCTCTATGATGATTCTGGTTTGTGCGTGTGCCTCATTATGGCATTCTTGCATGGGTGTGTGTGCATTTCTGATGGGAGTCATCATCCACGGCTCCAGTGCATAGCCAGCATCCCCCACAAGGTGGCCATGTGGGATGTCCCCCCTGACAAATACCTGATACAGCTGTGAGGCATGCCAGATGTGGGAGTCATAGTAGCTTCCAGGGCTGCCAGCACACACATCCATGATAATGCCTTGGGCATTGCACATGACCTGTCAGTAGATGGAGTGGTATCCCTTGTGGTTTATGTAGTGCCTACCATGCTCACTGGGTGGTGACTTGATATTTATGTGCGTGCAGTCTATCACACCCAGTACCTCCAGGTAGTGTGCCACATGGTGGAAGAGATGCATATTTCTGGCCAACTCCTCGAGTTCAGGGGAAGTATATATGCTCATTGGCATGTGGTAACATGGCATCCAGGAACTGGTGTAGTACCCTGGATGCTGATGCCTGTGAGATCCCCATTATATCTTCAGTTGGCCTTTGAAAGGTACCTGTGGCTAGTATTCGGAAGCTTACACATACCTTCATGTCCACTGGGATGGGTTCCCCTCTGTTGTTTCTGGATCTCAGGCATGGCTGGCACAGCTCAACTATTTGCTGTAAGATGTCCCTGTCCACCCTGTAATGCTCTACTATCTCCAGATCATGTAGCCCCTGGTAGGTTACCCTTGGTCTGAACACTCTTCTCCTCCTCCGGGGCCTGCGGTGATTGTCAGCATCATCCTCCACAACACCTTCAGTCTCTAACACATGGTGATGAATCACAGCTATGGCAGCTCCCAACATGTACATTGTAAAGGTTCCCCGTCTGTTTACACCGATGGTGCAGTGTTTGGGAATACACAGGTGTGTGTGAGGTGCCTTCACACTTTATACGATTGTGCTGTGAACACTGATGATGTCATAGGGTGTGTATGTACAATCGGAGCTACAGGGTATCTTATGTGTTTTACCACAGGTACTGCTATTGTGGTACCTTTTGTGCTGAATTACACTTAGCTACCGTGGATTACCTCTTGCCCTTCCCTTAACATTTCTTAATGTTTCCCCTCCCATTTTCTGGCATGCATCCAGCAGCTTGCTTTCTTTTGTACTTTCCAAAACCTGGCTTATCTTGTGAAATGTGTTCTATGGCTGATCTACTGCAGGTTTTATTTTCTCTGCTATAACAGTTCTATTTTCTTTGCAATCCGACACCTCCCCTATCCTGTTCTGCAGGTCGCTGCGATTGCCCACTGTGAGTTACTAGGTGTTAATTGCTCAGCTGTACTCCAATTACCCTACTGCAGCATTTCCTTATTTTCTTCCCCTAACCTTCCTGTTTGAGCTATGGTGCACGGCGCATGCGTCTGCTTACCGGGTTTCGGGCACGTTTTCATCCATGAACACATGCGCTTTCGGGCACCATGTGTGCTCTCAGCTAAACAATGCTATATCTACATCCCCACCCCTATCCTGTGGCTTTGCTTAGCAATGGGCAGGCTGGATTTGCATTGCTCCAATGTGCTTACAGCTATGGTGGCACACCCCACTGCTGATGTAATGTATACCTCCAAACCACTCCTCGGTGTTGTAGCGCTGTGCCGTATGGTATATCCTTAGTCCGGTGGGACATTTGCGATTCACTATCACTTGCCTCATTTGCATAGCATTGACTACTAATTCATAGTTACCACGCCGAACACTGTCACAGACCCTTAGCAACCCTTGCAGCTTGGTTGTGGTATTCCATGCATACCATTGAGTATTATGGTGAAATCATGATTTGTATTACATTGCGATTTTATGACATTTGTATATATTTTCCTTGTGTTCCTGTTTGCGCATGCATGCCCTGCGGTTGTACTTTGCGTTACTGTGGACATGACATTAAATGTTGTTTTTTAGGTGTTGTGCATCTTTTCTTATGCCATTGGCTGTATATTTGGCCATTGGCATATATTAACTTTGTCATACATGAGTCTGGTCCACTTTCATAGCTCCGATGTTCTGTTTGGAAAAATGTAAACCGTTTTTTTTTTGTTTACATTTCTGTGGGCTTACGCTACACCTGCACCACTTAATGAATCACTATGTACCTTCATTTGCATGCTGCAGTACTGCGCATGGGGTGATTAGCATACCTGAGCCAAGGGCTGCGCAGATCTGGCATACACTGGTAGTGCACGTGGAATTAGATCGTACCTGAATCGCTCGGCGGCCATATTTGGCATTATACCGCCTACGCTATGCCTGCGCCTGGCGCAAGCTTCATGAATCCCGGGGTTTCTCTAATAAAAGTGATGTATATTAAAAATGAAAATCCAAACATTTTGCTGTTTTTGCAAACTAATCTTTTCCCCCTTAAACCTTATTATTTAATATACTAAATATTTTTTTAACCTATTAACATATTTTGATTTAAGTTAAAGTCATAGTCAATGCAGTCTTAATTATGTAGAAAATGTTACATTTACGTAATGGTCATTAAGGCTAATTAAATATATTTGCAGTTATCATGCTGAAATATAACTTTTTCTGCATTGTTGTGTGTTACTGTAGAATTCAGATTAAGTGATGTTTTAAATGGCACATTGCTAAAGAAACAACAATGTGTATTTTAAATGTATTTATTATCTAATTTGGAATTATAGACCATCTCAAATGTTTCCATCCATAAAGAAGTGCAAATGTGCGTAATAAAAGTATTCCATTAATACATTTTTTTAGTGTGGCTTGAGCTATTCATCTAAATGGCATGGTTTGTATATAAGGCATGACTTGCCATCATGACATCTTTGTAACAGCAGTTATCATCAAAACCATAAATCTTGATGTAGTACACCTGGAAGGAATCATGCTCAACTGCTTTACAGGAGAGGAAAAATTAAATAAATATATCCTGTTTCATAACCCAGAGGCTCCCTTCACTCTGGAATAATATCCCAGTCCAGGTTAGGCAGAGTCCCTCATTGACTCTCTTCAAGAGGAATCTTGATGAGTAGATGGGAGATCGTAGGTTTACCCCGGGTATCACTTCTGTGTCACTGTTAGACAGAGGCACAGTATACTAACCTCGAAAAAGGGCATAGCAAAATTAATTTAAAATGGGTGGCGAAAGCCAAACACACTCTGGCTAGGCTTAAAAATGCCCTAGGGCAGATAGCCTAGTATGAACCTATGAACCTATGTTTGTTGCAGTCATATAACAGACACCCTCCTTGCAAATTATAGATGTACAGAGTAATTACTAATTTCAGATGTACAGTTTGCAGGAGTCATGCCCAAAACCTGCCAAACCCACCCATGGTGCCTTCACAATCGAGATATAAAAAATGATTTTCAATATTAACATTGAAGTTGACCCAAGCTCCTCTTTTCTTCTTTTTTGCCAGTAAGTAATAAAGAAACCTGCTGTGTAAGGAACCAGGGGAGCAAATCAAACTGAAGTTACTAGACTTAAATGCCTGCCTCTGACACACACTACTGCTGAAATTTCTGTTTTGATTCTGGTGTTGTGAGTATGACCCATGACCTTCTCAGTCTGTCATGTGTCTGTGTATATTACAACTTCAGTACATACTACATACCTAGGGAAGTTATTTAGACAATTACTTAATAACTTGCTTTATCAGGAACAAGCAAGTTACAAGCAGTAACTTGCTTTATCAGGAACTATGCATTTTTATCAGACAAATAGAAGATTCATATGGAGCACGTGTTTGTTTGTGAGTAAAATAAAAAAAAATGGTTGTTATGAAATCTGATGTAAGTAATGGACTGGTGAAGACTAGTGGGGCAGGGTCTCACATACACACACACACACACACACACACACACACACACACACACACACACACACACACACACACACACACAAAATCACACATAGTCAGAACTAAGAGGTACAGATCCAGCAGCATCTATGTGGCTGGATAGTGCCTGATGCCATATTGAGACAGAGATCAGTCACCAAACTGCTTTAGAGGAGTTGGTTTAGGTTAATGGGAACTTGTTTAATTGCAGTCAGAGCCTCCAAATAGTAATTTACCCTTGCTGTGAGGATTGTTGTGGTCTATAAATAGTAATTTACCCTTGATGCTCTGCAAGTACTGTTTGCAGTGAACCAAACATTCCGAGCTGCTTATACCTGTGGCTCTGTAACATAAATAATATGATTTAATTTGTGAACCTGCTGCAGCAGCCTGTGTGTCAATACTGTAAAGGACTACTTTAGTAATTAGTCAAACTTTCCAGTCATTGTGATTGAGCTTCCATTCCATTCCTAATGGTAAAATCCATTGTGAATTTGTAAGGGGAGGTATGACATGATTTGATATCAGTCTAATCATAATTCCCTGCACATTGTGTGGCACCAACACAGGATTAAGGGTATTGCATCCATAATCACATACAAATGACCATTCCATCAATAAGCATTTGTGCATGGACACACAGACATTGTACACATAATTTATGCAACTACAATGAGTGAATCAAGACAGGCAGCTGCAATAACTTTTTAAAGTACCCAGCTGGCAATGGGCATTACTGAAGCCACCTGAAATATGCCTGTTATAATCCACCACTGAGTTTTTGGAAGTGAGTGACATTGTTGAAACTATGGGAACACTCTGTCTAAGAGCATTGATACAAGATGTTTGCCGATTGCACTTAGCAAGAAGTAAGTCTAAGTAGTGCATGATATGAGTTATGCATAAGCCACATTAAGCAATGTTCGCCAATTGAATGTTGATGTACTCCTATATTTTACAGCAGAATCTTGTCTTGATTTTGAAATTGAAAAACAAACAGTTTACCTTTTTTCTTTTCTGCATGTAGTCACTTGTTAGACATCTCCACAAACCAAGAACCACAATGAAGGCAAGGAGCGAGCAACACCAGGAACAGAGAACCAGAATTTATTGAAAATCTTAGCGCTTTCGTCAGATTATACAGACTAATAAACAGAATGTGAAAATAGGAGGTAGATGGAAAACAGACTGATAAGACTAAATCAAGCATAACAGGGAGAGGGAAAGTAGCTATGGGGTAGGTAAAATGAAAAGAGAGGTAGGTGGATGGGAGAAAAAGGGAAGGAGAGAAGAGGAAAGGAAGAGCTGTTTAAGAGAGGGGCAGGTATGTCATTTGGAGCTAAAGGGGCAGAAAAGAGTCATCTTTTTGAGGAGACAGTTCATCGGAAAAATATTTGCACTTGTTTAACAGTATAATGCAAAAATATGTATAAATATAATATTTATGCAAATATGTTAGGCATTGTCCACTTAGAATTGTGCAACAGCATTTCACAGGGCAACTCAGTACACATGTCAGGAAAGGAGTGGTCAGTAAGTGAGTGATTTTTTATGCAAATTATGAATATGTGCCAGATTAATATTTCTGTTAATAACTTGGCCAAGGTTGAGTATGAATGGAACTTTATGGCAGCAAATTAAAGCGTATTTGATGCTGCAAATGTTACTGTTTTCTAGTTTACCTTCTACCACTCTGTGGATATGTTTATATTTGTTGAGGAATAAAATACAGATGTATACATACATACATATAATATTTCAGTAAATATATCAGGCAATGTCTACTTAGAAGCATTGTGGAACAGCATTTCATATATGCAGTCATCGCAGAGGTCAAGAATGGCTCCTCAGACAAATGGAGTATTCAGCATTACCTAAATGTAAGTCATTTTCCTGATTATCCTGGTATTCATTAACGTCCACACTAAGTGTACAATAAGTGTACACTGTTCTGAGTGAACAGACAACACAAGCATAGTATACATCTTCTTCCTCCTAATTTTATACTGATTTTATTGCAGCTTTAAATACTGCAGGGGATTCATAACGGTTACCACAAAGTGTAGACTGCATATACACCTTTCTGACTGACTAGAAAGCAAAAAAAATGTGGTAGGGATGTTCTTGAATACAGACCATGTACACTTAGTGTACAGTTAGTGTAGGTGTTATTCAGTCTGGCCCTATATATATCCCATATGCTAGTAACTGTGTTAACAACTATATTGGTACTCCATGCTATCAAAAGAAAGCATATATATGCAATGCTGGAAAAACATTGCACTGACAGGTTATGACTTTGTTGCACTTCTTTGTAGATATTTGCATTTATTTGTCCATTAGAAATACATAGCAATCATAATTATGTGAAAATCTTAAAATGGAGTAAGATGTACAAACCTGGTTGGAAACAAAACATACCAATGCCTTTGTGAAAAAGATAATCTAAATGTAAAGAGAACTGCATACCAGTTATTGCATATTTCAACATGCAGAATACTCTCCCATGCAGATGTAGCATTTAAACAAAAAGAAAATAATGTCAGATCCATAAATTATTAGGGGGTGCAATACCTTGTGCAACTGCAACAGTCTATATGGAATTTAGAGCATAATAACATCTAACAAAACTATTACTTTAAATATGAAAAATAATATCAACCAACCATGGGAAATGATAACGTTGAACATAGTAAATGATAATCTAGCAAGAGAACAACACATTTATATTCTTTCTGTAAATGTTGTTTTAACTGCTGCTTAAAAGTCTTATTTACTCTGTACAAGTTTTACATAATGCATTCTAGGCTAATGGAGAAATTTTAAAGAAGGCTTTCTCAGAAGTTGCTAAAGTGGAAGGAGGTTTGCACAACATGTACCTGTCTGTGTCTTATGCTAAGATTGTTTCTTAATGATGGACAGGAAACATCACTAATAAGTTTAAATTGCTGGAGAATTTAACAGCATACCTGACATCTAACATGTGTCTTACCCATAAAATGTCTCTAGCTGCTTCAACTCTTTTTATATAGGAACTGTTTTTCGTCTCTATAACCTCTTTTAAAATAGTTCTGTGTTTACCTCTTCACTTGACTAGTAGGGATTCTCTTTCTTTTCTTCACTTATCAGTATCATGATATTTCTTTGTGGTACAAACATTTTCCAGATTTCAGTAACAATGCTGTTTTAGAGGTAATATTCAAGGCAGTGACAAAAAGTACATACTCAGGTATGGGAATTAATGGAGCATTTCTCCCCGGGCCACCACTGAAAAGTGGCTTCATTCCAAGTCGGACTTTCCTGGTAAATACATGTTAAATAAAATAAAATAAATACATTTATGGCAGTGGCATTTCCTGCATCATGAGGAAGAAGGTGAGATATGCATAACAGTACTTTATTTTAGTGTCTTACGAACCTGCAATTCATAGCACTTTTAAAAGGATAACTGCTGATCCAAAATAAGTCCTCAGTATTTGGGGGTTGAAACAACTGCAAGTGGGATCCCATTAGAGACTTTAGTTAGAAGAGTCTAGAAGAATTTCAGTTTTTGTAATGTTCCAGAAAGCATTACTGTTGATATGGTTGGGTGAACCATTACATGTACCTGACCCACATTCATTGCCTGTGAGCATGAAGGCCACATAGCTGCTGTACAGCCCTTTTTCAGGTTGAGTTATTTTTGTTGCTGAGTTACTAGGTGCTCACTGTTAACCACTACTCCATATCTGGCTCCAAGGGTCAAATCATATGAGACACTTTTATTTTTTAAATGAACTACCATGTCCATGATATCGGACTTCAAAGATTACTCTTTGTCAGGATTCTGCTCTTAGAATTTGTAAATGATGAACTTCCAATAAGTAATACATTCAAAGCAGCAGAGCTGTAAGGATCATGGGGACACAAATCTTTTCAATCACTGTAAGGTCATGCTTCCAAGATGGAATATTTTCATGGGTTCATGTAACTTCAATCATATGAGCAGTTAGATAGTTATAAGTGAAACATGAATATGACTCAACATAAAAAATACAGAAAATAATGGAACATTTTTTACATGGCCAAGCCCTCCTGCACCTTCATTGTAGGGGTGTCACCCACCCACTGCATCTTTACTTAAATAAATTAGTTCAATGATTGTACAAGCTTGAAGAAAGAACAAACAAAATGGAACGAAAATAATGTCTCTGGTATCATCTGCAGCACTTCTTTGTTAGAAAGCAGTGTGTCTGTACTGCACCTGTGATTAAAATCACAAGCTGCAAAACAAGAACTCCTTCACACAAAACCCTAAAACCCTATACAATGCTAAGCAGACCATAAATTTTACAATTCCAAACAAGAAAATTATGAATAAAACACATGCTCCCTCTTATCTAAGGATTTCTAATAATCATGTAGTAGTGAATGTGCAGTGTCAAAAGAGCAGATGAAAAAGCAGACATGAATTCTACAACAATAAGGCAGTAAGCCCACATCAGTGTCCACAACCACAAAAAAAAATAAAATTATTTCAATGACCTTGAAACACAAAAGAGACAAAAAATACAAAAAGCAGGTCACAAGCTAGTAATAATATGAACAGTCAAACTGGCAAATAGGGAAAATATTAAGTGAAAGCCAAAGCTAGGACAATTAAAACATTGCACCACTATAGATTAAATAAAAAATGAGAGACACTACTGTGTACTGCATTATGTCTTTCAAAATTCTCATAAGGCTATTAGGCTAGTATATGTTGGATGTCATATTATGATCTTGATTAAGCAGTTGCTGCCATTATTGTAGATGTATGGTTGAGTACCATACAGCTCCTATATGTCTGTGCCCACTGGTAGTTGTAAGATGTCTATGAAGAATTACTGAACACTTAATGAATAAAAAGTACATGCCTTGGTATTCAGAGAGAGGGCTACAATGAGCAATAAACCATGACACAAGTGGCCAGCCTGTCACAGATACCCATTCTGATTCAGAGACAAGCCCAGCACAGTGAATCTACACAGTTAGTAAAATCACTACAATGGGCAGTCTCCACAGCCATACTAAATGCTAATGAGGCATTCAGTGCAAAAATGCTTGTGGGAAGGGAGTTATGCAGTTGAAAGATTCATAGAAGAAAACTCATCTGGATAAAATAGCACAGCCTAAATGCTGTGTTCTCCTGTTATACTCAAAGGGAGAGTCCACATGATATGTACAATTAGGTAAGATGAAGAAGAGATGTAGTGGTGCAGAGGAGTTTGTGTGTGTATGTGTGTGAAACTGTGTCTGCGTGTCTGCATGTATATGACTGCAGTGTGTGTGTGTGTGTGTGTGTGTGTGTGTGTGTGTGTGTGTGTGTGTGTGTGTGTGTGTGTGTGTGTGTGTGTGTGTGTGTATCAGCGATTGGCTGAGTGCACTCATGAGTACAATCAATTGAGTGGGGAGGGGATTCTTGTTGCTTACATATGTGTGTGGGGGAGATGCCTGTAGGAGTGAGTGAGTGTGTGAATGTCTGCATGTGCGCATGACAGTGATGCTTGTGCCAAAATGCTGCATGTGATGACAGTGGTAATTGCCACCAAAAATCCCTGTTTAGCACTAGTGGTAAAAATAAGCTAGCCAATAATGAGGTCTTTGTCCAAATGGAAAGATGACATCAGAAAGAAAAGTAAAGTAGTACCATGTATTACTGGAATTAAATTCATCTTCAAGTCTTGGCGAGTACATTCACATAGTGGACACCATTTTCACAAAATCTCACCAAGTTAATACTTAAATATAGACTATATTTTATATATCATGAAGAAAAGTAAGTCAAATAATAAAAAAGAAGACTGGGTTCACACATCGAGGGATGAAAAATTTCCCACTCCTGGCGCACACACAATTGCCAGTACTGGCAAAAAAGGCAGTGTAGAATCTTCAGAACATGGAAACATTCCTACCACATGGCTAAGCCAAGCTCAGGGGGAGACTACCCCCCCCCCCCCGGTAGAAGGAAAAAAAGTCTGTAAAAGCTGACAGGCCAAAATGCATTGATATGACAAAGTGGACTGTCAAGGATAATGAAGAAAATATGTATCGTTACTATTATGCAAAAAGCCCAAAATTTCCAGACAGAGGATATTTTGCAAACTTCATAGCAGGACGTTGTCCCATTCGATTCTCAGCTAGAGCATCTTCTGTTTGGAGGCATACATGGATGGGGCATGCCTTCGTTGAAGGTTGTGCATCAGAGCTGGTAACCTGGTACGTAAAAATCCACTACCAAGCATTAGCGGACCGGAGTTCCGCTGTGGCGACCCCTAACCGGGAAAAGCCGTAAGACACAAATTGGAGAAATTGGAAGAAAGAAAAATACTTGCACAAGAAAAACTGTCAAAAGCTACAGACAAAAATGTAGGTTCCTTAATAGAACAGATCACCCAAAAAACATAAAGAAAGAAAAATTGGGCCACTTACAAAAAGAAGCAACAACGTGAGAAAAAAATAACAGATTTTTTTAAAAGGTGTAAAAAGAAATATGGACATGAGAAAGAAAAAGAGATCTGATATGGTACCTTATATACACAAAGGAGGAAGTCAAATTAATAAAAATGCAGCACGAAAGATATTTAAAAAGAAATATAGGCAAAGGTACCCAGATATGGAAAAAAGATCACAATACAAAAATAGAATTACAAAGAGGAAATGAAGAAAAGAAAATTGAGTGGGGCAGAAGTTAGACAAATACAAATTGAAGTGCTGGACTCTCTGTAAAAGTAATGGTTAGTATGAAGACTCCAACATAAGTAGTGTTGCTACATGATGAAACAATGATGAGTCCACAGAATAAGGAGTAGCAGGTGGAGTGGAGGTTATCTGAAGAAGATTTGGCATATGGTGATGCTCTGGAATCTTCTATAGGAGACCAGTACAAAAGTCCAGTTGAAGCTGTACAGCAAGGGGAAAGAAAGAAAGAAAGAAAGAAAGAAAGAAAGAAAGAAAGAAAGAAAGAAAGAAAGAAAGAAAGAAAGAAAGAAAGTCAACACTGACACAGGTAAATGTTCTAGAACCTCCTTTAGAAGGCTGAGGACAAACAGAAAGCAAAGAAGATGCTCTCAGTTCAGAAGAAAATTATTTAAGGAAAGGCTTGCTTGACTTAATCAAGGTGGGTAGATATATTAGGATACCTGAAAGGAACAGATTACAGAATTTAAATAAGACCCAAAATGTTTGAATCCTGGTAAAATACATGAATACTTTAATCAGGACTATTATGAAAAATTCATGTGATATAACAGAAATAAATACAATATACTATTGTGCAGCTAAACTAATAATGGCTAAAGCTGTTGTTGTTGTTTGTCTTTCGGCTTTTTCCGGTAAGGGGTCGCCACAGCGGAACTCCGGTCTGCTAATGATTGACAGTAGAGTTTTTACTTAATGCTGAGGTGCCAGCTCGACGCCCAACCTTCAACAAAGTCACACCCATTTACGCACGCATGTCTTTCGAATGCTACCCAACCATGGGGAGGAATGCAGACTCCACACAGAAGGCACTCCCAAGCCAAGCCGAGAATCGAACGGGAGAACCTCTTGCTGTGAGGTAACAATGCTACTGCCGTACCACCACGGTAATAATGGCTAAAGTATTACCACAAAAATGTAGAGTAACAAGGGAAAGAAAGTGAACAAGCGGAATGACCACTAAAATTTCAAACAGAGAAAACTGAAAAAGCAGCCAAGGCAAGAAGTATTACTGTTGCAAGAACAGAGAAAGGGGAACAGATGCACAAGAATCCTTAGAAAGACAGACGTGTTAAAATTAATGCACAATATCAAAACATTCAAAGATTTATCATATACTGTTTCTAATAATATGCTTAATTGTCAGCACAAGCAGAAAAACGTTAAAGGTATGCAAATAAATATAAAAGAAAAACTACAAAATAAGCAATTCAGTGATGATCCAAAAAGGTTTTATAGAGAAATGGAAAATAAAGCAGAACACCACCAAAAAAGAAGAAATGGGTAAATTTTGGATAAGTATTTATTGAGACCCTGTTCAACACAAGAAAGATGCTGAATGGAGAGAAGAATTAAAAGAAACAGTAATGAGCTCTAATGTAGATCACATGAAATGGGATGAAGTAACAGACAGAGAAACATTAAAAATTAAGAAAAATCTCTTAACCAAAAAACCTTTGGCCCAGACACTGTATCCAGCATCTTTACACAAAGAATTAGCCTTAAGTAAGAAATATAATATAGTATAACAACCAAAATAAAATAAAAAATAAAAGTACTTATATTATATTTCTTAGAATGTAACGACAAAAAACAGGATCCAACACTTATTTATTGGATAGTCTCTCTCTAGCGCCTCGGCTTTCGCCTTCAAGGAGAATACTATCAAATTCATTACAACACATATTTATACCATAAAATATTAATTAAACAATTTATCAATTAATTACAAAAAAACCTCTCCAGTTGCATTCTACATTAATGCCTCTGGGTATCATAGTGTCAAATTTCAATATAAAAACTGTCTCCTTATATAAAAGTCTCCTTTTAACTATTTCATAATTTTTATCTAAAACAATGTGTTCCAAGATAGTAGCAAACATACCCTTTGGATCACTACTACGATAATCTTTAAAATGCATTGCAAGGGGGCTTTCTATTTTTTTATTTCTAATATCTCTAACATGTTCTTGCAACCTTACTTTGAAAGCATGTTTACTCTCCCCTATATAAAATAATTAACATGGACATCTCAATGCAAATATAACTACTTCTGTATTACATGAAAATTTACCAGAGGGCTGAAAATGCCTTCCATTTATACAATCAAATGTTTTACATACATACTGACAAGAAATACATTTCCCATATGGATAAGTTCCCATTAACTTTACATCCATATTTAAATTAATTTTAGGGGTAGAAAATCCAGCATGGACCAACATGTCCTTAAGGTTCCTACCTCTCTTGTAAGAAAAAATAATATTTTTTGGAAAAATTTCTATCAAGTCCTTATATTTCAATAATGAATTCCAGTAAAATTTAATTACCTGACTAACTTCTTCTGATAACAAATCATAAGTCATTACCATGTAAATTTTTTCTAAACCTTTAGATTTTTGATTCCTATAAAAATTATTATTACATTTCTTATTTACCTTCCATACATTACTTTTTTAACCTTATTTAAAGACAATGTTACTTCCTTTGCATCATAACCCCTTCTAACAAATAACTGTGAAGTTGTCTCTAATTCTATATCCACTTCATCTGTATTATTGCACAATCTCTTCACTCTTATAAATTCACCATATGGTAGAGATTTCATTAGATGCGGTGGGTGGTAACTATATCCATCCAAAAAATGTAAATTTTCTTCAAATTTACGAAACACTTTAGTGACTATCTTTCCATTCTCACCTCCCTCTAAAGTAATATCTAAAACAATTCACCTTATTTCCAAACTGAAAACCATCAAACTTGAAATTAAACTCATTCTCTTGTAGACCTATCATAAAATTATGTACTTCTTGTTTTCCCCCTTTACAAATAAAAATTAAATCGTCAATGTAACGATAATATTTTACTACATTCTTTTTAAAAAATTCCATCTGATATAAAAATTCTATCTCAAAAAAGTGCATCATAATATTTGCATACATGGGGGCAAAAGCTGCCCCCATAGCTGTGCCTCTCAACTGATGGAACAATTGTCCATCAAAATAAAAATAGTTGTTATTAAGGCAGAATTCTACCAATTCCACAACATAAAATGATAATGGACTATCCCCTAAAGATTTTTCTAATGCTTTCAATCCATGTCTATGTTTGATGCTTGTATACAAACTTTTTACATCTGCCGATAACCAGTACATATCCTTAGTCCATGTAATTGGTAATATTTTTTCCAAAAAATCAAAGCTGTCTTTAATGAAAGATGCCTGCTTAATAACATATGGATATAGAAAACTATGCAAAAATATACAAATGTTATGCAAAAAATAATTACATGCTGACACAATAGGATGACCTGGAGGATGGTCAATATTTTTATGTATTTTTGGTAAACTTTAGCTATTTCACAATTATCTGTCTTGAATTTATGAGTTATATCATCTTTTGAAAAGTAACCTAATCAGTGCTCCTTCTGAAGTAAAGCATTAAATTGTTTTACAGCCTCTTCATATTCTTTAATATCACATCTACTAAAGGTCTCTTTGTCATTTAAATGCTCCCAGCACATTTCAGCATACTGAGTATAATGCATTAATACTACTTTATTGCCCTTATCTGCTGGTTTTATTACTAATTCTATATTTTTAATTAATTTTTGTAGGGCTTGCCATTCTAATCTAGTCAAGTTAAAATCAATACCTTGTCTATTAGCATCAAATTTACTATAAATAGACTCGATTGCAAAATCTATCATTGCTGAAAAATTCTTAACACCTTCATGAAAAAAAGGTGGAACAAAATGACTTTTAACTATAATTTTAGATGTGTCCAACTGACAATATGCATTATTATTCACCAAAACTTCACTTTCTGACATACAAGAGGGAAAACTATCCTCTGAGTCATCTGAAATAGATGATATATCATTATATACATTATCTGAAACCACATTTTTATCCTTGCTTTGAAAAAAACAAGTTAGATGTAATTTACGTATAAAACAAAATATATCACTTTTTAAAAAATGTAGTCTAGGCAGTACCGTCGGTATAAATTTTTAAAAAATGTAGTCTAGGCAGTACCGTCGGTATAAATTTTAAACCATGGTTAAGCATAGAAATTGTGGAATCGTCCAAACTCAAGTTACATAGATTAATTATATATGCTTTATCTATAACATGTTCATTAACCTCTTGGTTAAAAAAATTTTTTAAAGAGTCAGTTCTTTCTAACTCGTTTGTACCTTTGGGAAGCTGACTGAGCTTCCGAATATTGTCTCTGTCCATTATTAGTTGTGGAATCGGCTCCTCTATATCTGTCTCTGTCTCCGTATTCCAATCGCGTTCCTCTATGGAAAGGCTGCTGGAAAAATTGAGGGTTTTGCACTGCAGGAAGCTCCGGATAATCCCCTACTTCTCCTGACTCACTTTCCCACTCAGTAGATGCATCCGAGTATGCACTAGCTCCGCCATTATGCCTATGACCCTCCTCATCCGCAAATCTGACTCTTCAACATCATCTCTTGCTGTTGATTGGGTGAAAGAAAGCAGAATCACTAGCATAATCTTTAATGTCATGATTTAATTTGTATTTCTTGACATTTGGCAGTTCTTTCTCCATATCTATTAACATGTCAGCATGTAATTATTTTTTGCATAACATGGGTATATTTTTGCATAGTTTTTCTATATCCATATGTTATTAAGCAGGCATCTTTCATTAAAGACAGCTTCAATTTTTTGGAAAAAATATTACCAATTACATGGACTAAGGATATGTACTAGTTATCGGCAGATGTAAAAAGTTTGTATACAAGTATCAAACATAGACATGGATTGAAAGCATTAGAAAAATCTTTAGGAGATAGTCCATTATCATTTTATATTGTGGAATTGGAAGAATTATGCCTTAAGAACAACTATTTTTATTTTGATGGACAATTGTTCCATCAGTTGAGAGGCACAGCTATGGGGGGCAGCTTTTGCCCCCATGTATGCAAATATTATGATGCACTTTTTTTGAGATAGAATTTTTATATCAGATGGAATTTTTTAAAAAGAATGTAGTAAAATATTATCGTTACATTGACGATTTAATTTTTATTTGTAAAGGGGGAAAACAGGAAGTACATAATTTTATAATAGGTCTACAAGAGAATGAGTTTACTTTGAAGTTTGATGGTTTTCAGTTTGGAAATAAAGTGATTTTTTTAGATATTACTTTAGAGGGAGGTGAGAATGGAAAGATAGTCACTAAAGTGTTTTGTGAAGAAAATTTACATTTTTTTAGATGGATATAGTTACCACCCACCGCATCTAATGAAATCTCTACCATATGGTGAATTTATAAGAGTGAAGAGATTGTGCAATAATACAGATGAAGTGGATATAGAATTAGAGAAAACTTCACAGTTATTTGTTAGAAGGGGTTATGATGCAAAGGAAGTAACATTGGGCCAGATTCAGGAAGGCTTACATGGAGTTCAAGAGTAGTGTAAGCCTCCGTGTAAGCCTCCCGATTCAGGAACAGCCCAAATCTCCGTGTAAGAGACAGCTAACACGTCTCTTACACGGACTGGGCGTGGAAATGCTCAATACCTCATTTGCAGCTTAAAGATATGCAAATGAGGTATTTGAGCAATCCACGAAGCCGAAACCAGTCCGTGTAATGGACGTGTTAGCTGCAGAAATGTACTCAGCTGGCAACTGCGTACATTTCTGCAAAATTAAAAACGGAGCTATGTCAGCTCCAAATAAAGGGTGCATATGTTTCATGAAGCATGCCAATGGCCAAATATGTGGCCATTGGCATGAAAAAGTGTTGCAAAAATAAGTTATATAACTTTTTTTTTTCCACGGGATTTCTGGGTTTAACTGCAGCACACACCCGTGCAAACGGGGTGCGCTACCTAAAACTGAAAACCGAAGCTTATAAGCCCACAATTGTGGGATTTATGTATTACATGGAATGTCAATGGAGGGACTTGCAGACCAAAAAAATATGGCCTCCGTTTAGTGGTTGTCAAGGGGGGGAAGCTCCGTGTAAGACATGTAACTAGTCATTACTAGGCAATCCTATGTAAATGAGGGTTACAATACTGAATCACACTGCCACATAGGTAATGAGCACTTTCTGAGTAGTGTAGGAGTTAGAGAAGGGGGAGGAACAGAGTAAGAGGTAGGTGACATCACGGGGGGGGGAGGATAGCAATAAATGTACCAGATTGGAGGGCAATGTAAGGTAATAGATGACAGACAGACATCAGGGAGGGAGGTGTGTCCCAACAGAACACTAGGAAAGTCAAGAAATTGAGGGTCTACGCTATCCCTACACTCAAAGTTTCTTGAAATACGTGCATGCGCGCGTGTGCGCGCGTGTAAGGCAGATTCAACATGTGGGAGCGTGTTGCAAACCGTTTACAACGGTTTGCGCGGGCGTGCACATGTGGAAGGCAGTGTGCGCGCGTTTTAGCATGAATCAGCCAAGCTCACACCGTGTAAGGATGTGTGCGCGCGTGTAACACCGTGTAAGGATGTGTGCGCGCGTTTAAGTGACTGTGAGCGTGTTTAAGCTGGTGTGCACATTGCTCCTCCTCAGGAAACAAAGAGGAAACAGGAAACAACTAAAATACAGGGAAATTTCCAGAAGATACTGCTGGAGTTAATTGGTGGAAACAATTAGAAGCAGGCAATTACACAAGCAGACTAGAAGACCAACCCAGCACTTAAAACACTGCAAAGAGCAGTGCAGGCTGTTTCTCACAAGAGATACTGCCAGAAACTAAGCTATCAGAATTGAAAACTGAAAAAAACTGAACTCAGAGCAGAAATGCTAGGGGCTGCCATAGCTATTATAATCAGGCATAGGCGAATTGCTGAGGGTGGTGACAATGCAGATGCTGACAGACAACCCAGAGTGAGGAGAAGGAGAAGAGTATACAGGCCCAGGGTCACCTACCATGGGTTACATGAGCTGGAGATAGTAGAGCGCTACAGAGTGGACAGAGACCTTCTGCAGCAGATTGTTGAGCTGTGCAGGCCACATCTCACACACAGAACCAACAGAGGGAACCCATCCCAGTGGAAACCAAGGTATGTGTTGGCCTAAGAATACTAGCAACAGGTACCTTCCAGAGACCAACTGGTGATATGATGGGGATATCACAGGCATCAGCCTCCAGAGTACTGCACCAGTTCCTGGATGCCATGTCAGCACATGTCGGTGATCATATATATGTCCCTAATGACCGTGAGGTTATGGCCAGCAATATGCGTCTCTTCCAGCAAATAGCGGGTTACCCTGAGGTGCTGGGTGCAATAGACTGCACGCACATATGCATCAAAGCACCAGCCGGTGAGCGGGGTAGAGCCTACATTAACCGCAAGGGATACCCCTCCATCAACTGCCAGGTCGTGTGTGATGCCCAGGGCATAATAATGAATGTGTGTGCTGGCTGCCCTGGGAGCTACCATGATTCCCATATCTGGCATCTGACGCAGCTGTACCAATCATTTGCCATTGGGGACTTCCCACACGGACACCTAGTGGGGGATGCAGGTTATGCACTTGAGCCATGGCTGATGACACCCATCAGAAATGCACACACACCTGAACAGGAACGCCATAATGAGGCACACGCACAAACACATAATGTCATAGAGCATGTGTTTGGGCTGCTCAAGTCATGGTTCCGGTGTCTGGACACATCTGGTGGAGCCTTGCAGTACACACCAACTACATGTACCCAAATGATCATGATATGTGCTATGCTACATAATATGATCCTGCGGAAACAGCTGCAGCAGGACCAGCACAGGGCTGGGCCAAACATCCCCCCACCATTGCCAAGGCCACCACAGGCAGGAGGTGACTCGGAGGAGGAACAACCTGACCTTGTCCCAGTAGGCAGAAGGAGGCGTGCCCAGTATGCCCTGGCCTTGGCAAAGAGGCAACGCATAGCACATACACTTGGTCAGTAGGAACACTGGGACTGATACCCGCTCTGACTCACTCATACAGTAACAGGGATGCCTAACATGACACAACCTGCTTCCAAACATGTACAGGGAGTGTAGTATGTGCATCTGACAGAGGCGGCCCTGCAGCACCACCTGAGGCATGAATGCCATGTGTTAAGTAATGTAATATCATGTACCATATGCACACCTGAGGACCCCAACTAACATCCACCCTCAACAATCATAAACCACAAAAACACAAACCCACCTCATGGGTACCACAAGGGATAGGAACCTAGATGTAATGCTACCCAATGCCAGAAGTATAAACATCAAGATGCATGCAGTGTAAACACACACAGTATAGAGAATGTAGATATCAGTGCTGTAATAGAAAACAGGGTCAAAGCCCACATCAGCACCCTGACACTACCAGGTCACACCTCATACAGTGATGTACATGTGCAAAAACATGGAACCAGATAAAAATGAGGGTGACTAGCAATAAATGGCATGGATAACCACACACCCATGTTTGTACCACAACAAGAAGCAACATGGAATAGCCATGGTCAAAAGCCAATGGCTAAAACTGACTACTACTATATAGCTTGCTGCAGACCACTGTCCTAATAGCAGGAACTGCCCCAGGCCTATGTTCATAGGTTCATAGGTTCATACTAGGCTATCTGCCCTAGGGCATTTATAAGCCTAGCCCAGAGTTTTGTGGCTTCTGCCACCCCTTCAATTTGATGGATAATATGCCCATTATTTTGCTGTGCCTCTGTCAAGCAGTGATACTGAGGTTATCCCTGGGGTATACCTGCAATCTCACATCCATTGGTCAAGATCTCACTTGAACAAAGCCAGTGAGGTGCTCAGCCTCACATGTACCAGGATGTTGTTCCACAGCATAGGGACTCTCTGGGTGATGAATCTGTCCCTCCAGCACATCCTATTAATATCTGTGTTGAGGTTTAAGTCTCCTGCCTTTGTAGTCCTGATGGATGTAGAGGTCTTGAGGTGAAGCATGTTCATTAATTCTGGGATGGACATAGCCTTGTATGTCAGGCACAGGTCACCTCTGAGCAGATGGTAGCGACTGAATACAGCAGGAATTCCTTCAGTCGGGCAGCATAAGAAATATGTTTGAGACCCTTTCACCTCCTGTTGAGGAATTTGTGGGCCCATCCAATTGCCGCAGGTGTTGGGTCAGATACATTCTGAATGGGGCATTGTATGCAATCATTGGTCTGATGAGTGATGAGTACAGGGAACAATGACCTCCCCTGATCTAGATGTGAATCCCTGCATGATGAGGTGGCCAATGTAGAAGGTCTTCCAAACTACCCTGGCAATGTGAGTGTCAAACAAAAGGTTACTGTCAACCTGGGTGCCCAGGTCCCTGATAACCTCCTCTGTGCTTAGAGGATTGCCACCTAGATGGGAACTAGTGGTAACCTTGTTCTTCCTGAAGGGTATGGCTATGCATTGTTTAGTGTTTGATGTAAGACCATGGCTCTGGCACCAGTTATCCGTGTCTATGAGACCCTTCTGAAGGATGTCTGTGTCAGATGGGTTTCCAACTATGCTTCCCAGTTTGCAGTCATCTTCAAACTTTGTCAGCCATAATCCTCCTGTATTTGCTCGTACTTCTGAAAAGTAGATGCTGAACAAATGTGGGCCCAGGACTGAGCCCTGTTGGACACCACTTGTGACAGCTCTGGAGTGTGACATGGCACCAGCAACTTTGACCCTGTGTGTGCTGTCACTTAGCCAGTTTGCAACCCATGCTGTGATGTATGGGTTCACAGTTAAGCTGGTGATGTTTTCAATGATACCTGAGTGGGGATTGTGTCGAAAGCCTTTGCCAGGTCAAGGTAGGCTGTGTGGACTGCCTTGCCCACGTCAATGGCCTGGGTGACTGTCTTAAAAAAGTCAACCAAGTTTAAAAGGCATGATCTGCCCTTGACAAAGCCAAAGTGGATTGGATCCAATGTCTGTAGGTCCCCTATGTCTTCATTTATAATTCCCATTATGATCCTCTCCATAGCTTAGCAGAACAGGCTTGTCAAGCTGATGGGATGGTAGTATCTGGGGTTGGTGGAGGCACCTCCTTTGTGAAGTGGGTCCACCATTGCCGTATGCCACTCCTTGGGCACATATCCTGAGGTGAGGCTAAGATTAAACAGCTGCCCTAACTGCGGGTGTAATTACTCATTGAGTTCATGGAGCACACAACTGGGGACACCATCTGGTCCCATGGATAAAGTGTTTTCCGCCTTGGATAGAGCAGTTCCCACCCCAGCATTGGAGATGTTTGGGGGGTTACAATCCTCTGGTGTAGATACTCATCCAGTTGGGGGGGGGAGAAATCTGCACTGAACCTGACAGCCAGTATGTTGGCAATGTCTGTAGGTGCAGTGATATCTACATCATTCCGAACTAATTCTGAGCATATCTGGGAGTTCCCTCCCAGGTTTCAAACATAGGTAAAAAAGGCCTCATGATTGTCCCTTGAGTCCTGAGTGGGTTTACTCGCAAAACTTGCCTCGGATGATTGTATGGGGAAACCCAGTGTCTTACTCACAATGAGCAGGGGTGTCTTCCCTCCTACGGATTACGCTCTATCTCATAGTAGCTCCTTCCTTGTGTTGTAGAGCTTGTTTATGGCTAGGGTCCACCAGACCGGATGCTTGCCTGTGGTACAAAGAGTCTTTGTTTTGTCTGGGATTGCCTGATCCATGCAGTCCTGGAGGTGCTGGTAGAAGGCATTTGTAAGTGATACAGCGGCTTGGGTAATGGTGTCCGCTGGCTTGGGGGCCTTGAAAGAGACCACACCAGTCCTTAGAAATGTGAAGTCAGCATTTGAGAAGGTCTTCACTGTTTGTTTTTCTATCTGGGGTGTGTGTGGGATGTGGACTCCCACTGAGAGTAGTCCATGATCTGATCTCACCAATGATGGGTATACTTCTGGTGTTGAACAGTGTGACCCCATGTTCGTGATGATGAGTTCTAGTATGTTGTCTCCACTTGTGGGGATGGTGACCAGTTGTTCCATGGCATTTGAGTGTATGAACTTTTGGAACCTTTGTGTTACAGTGTTGTGGCTTGCTTAGTGATCCCAGTCTATATGTGGATAGTTGGAATCACCCAGTAGGATGGTGTTAGGAGATACATTTATCCCCTGCAGTGTTTGCAGGATAGCTGTGTGAGGTACCTGAGTTTGAGAGGGTGGCATGTAACATGCTACAAACTGCAGAGCAGTCTTGTCTACGGTCACTGGCACCTGGATGGTCTCCGATGCATTGTGTGTTGCCACCAACCATGAGGTGAGGGTGTCCTTGATGAATATGGACACCCACCATCCTTCTTGGTGTTGTCCGGATTCTGGTGCCGGAATGCATGATATGAGGTAACACCCGATAGTGCCGGGGTGCTGTTAGAAGCTGTGAACCAGGTTTCAGGCACAGCACAGACATCAATGTGCTACAGACTGAGAAGGGCATACAGTGTGTGCAGCTTGAGGTTGAGACCTCTGGCATTGAGCAGCATTACCCTTAGTGCCTTTCCTTTACTGTGTTCTAGGGTGGTAGGTGTAGAATCTGAATCTTGCATAAAAAAGGCACAATGGGGGTGGCAAGAGCATCATCTGAAATCCGGAAGCCCAGGGGTGACAGGTGCAAGCCGTCCCTTACAAATCACCGTGGCCTGTCAGGCATGTCATCCCAGGCAGACAGACATTGGACCCCCTTTGAATGACACCATAGTTTAAGCAAAATATTACAGCTGATCATCTTGTCTCTGTTTATGTGGCATCATACTTGGTGATGGTAGGATACTGCTGAAGGTCAGGGTCACCACCTGCCTGGCCTACATAATCAGAGGGATCCTCTATGTCTCTTTCCATGTAGTCCAGGGAGGTACATCTCAGGTCGTTCACACCAGCATGGATAATGACTGGGTCAGACTTGTACTTGCAGTTGAGTGACCTGAGTGCTTGCATTATGTGGTGGATTCCAGTGCCCGACAGGCAGCTTACTGTGACCTCCTCCGTACCCGATCTGGTGAGCGGGACGTCAGTGTGTCTGACTATGGAGTCACCTATGACAAGTGTGTCTGGCATTGTGTTTGGCCTTAAGGGCTGTGACTGTTTGGCACACCGACTCTGTGGTCAATGTGTTGCATGTGCTGTGCCCTGTGGAGGCGGTTGTGTGAGTGTCTGCTGTGGTGGCCACTGCCGTTTTGGTAGAATTCTGATCAGAGCCTCCGAGTATGTCTCTGTGTGTCTATGTGTATGATCTTAAGTTGTGATAGTGCCATGTGAGACTGGATTTGTGATGTGTGTGGTTACCTTCACCTTCTCTCTGGTCTTGCTAGTCCCATGTTGAGAGAGCTCAGCCTCCACTTTGGCTATATAGTTGCATCTCTCACATGTATGTGTGTTTTATGGGAGAAGGAGAGGGTTGTCAGTGTACATGAGGCAAGTGTAACATTGCCTCAATATTCCCAGGTTCACCAGCTGAGCAGGAGAGGACACTAGCAACTGATCCCTAGACATGCTAGAAGGAATAGACAAAATGATGTTGGAATACAGGGAGATATCAAGCCCCCCAAACCACATCATAGTGTTTGATTGACAATACCTACACATACACCGGTGTTTCATAGTGTCATAGTCTACTACTAGGCTATCTGACCTAATGCATGTATAAGCCTAGCCATAGTGATGTGGATATTGCCACCCCTTATAGTGGTAATAAGTGTACAGAATAGATTCTGAATATTGTGCCTCTGACTTAGTAGTGACACATTATGACCCCCTTATGTAATTGAATAACATGACTGTGCCTCTGTCTAGTCTGTGCCTCCGTCTCATATGCAGTTGTCCAGATGTCTCCTGAAGAGAGTCAGTGAGGGACTCTGTCAAACATGAACTGGGATACTCTGCTAGAGTGTGAGATGCCTCTGAGTTATGATTCTGTCCCTCCAGCATGTCCTATACATGTATGTGCTGAGGTTCAAATCCTCAGCTCTCATGGCTCTGGTGGATTTGGATTGCTTGCAGTGGAGCATGTCCACCAAATCCTGATTGGACATGGTCTTGTATGTCAGGCATAGGTCACCTGTAAGTATGCGGTATGACACTGAACAAAGCTGGATTTCCTCTATTCTGGAAGCATATGACATGTGTTGAAGAACCCTGATCTTCATGGTAGGTACTTTTGGGGTGTCTCCAGCTGTTGCAATTGCTGGGCGAGGTACATACCATATGGGGCTTTGTATTCAATCATGGGCCTGATAAGGGAGAAGGATAGTGGAACAATGACCTCCTATGATCTTGATGGAAAACCCTCCATGATAAGGTGGGCAAGATAGAAAGTCTTCCTAACCACCTTGGCAACAGGGGTGTCAAAAGAGATGTCACTATCTACATGTGTCCCCAGGTGTCTGATTTGTTGTCTGTGCTCAGTGGGTTGCTGTCTATGTATTGATCTGTGGGTACTTTGTTCCAACCAAAGGGGATGAATACACATCAGTTGCATTCAGTTTCAGGCCATGCGTCTGGCACCAGCTATCCGCCTTTGTGACGGCATTCTGTAGTATGTGTGTGCTGGCTGATGTATTCACTATGGTGCCTAGGTTGCAGTCATCTGCAAACTGTGTCAGCCACAACCCCTATGTTTGCTTTCACATCTGAAAAGTAAATACCAATTAAGAGGGGTCCCAGGACACATCCTTGTGGGACACCACCTGTGACTGGCTTCGAATCTGACAAGGCACCTGCAATGTTGACTTTATGGGTTCTGTTTCTTAGCCATTTTGCAACCTATCCTGCGACATATGCTGTTATATGTCAGCTGTTGAGCTTGGCTATGATGCCTGAGTGTGGTATTGTGTCACAGGCCTTAGCCAAGTGCAGGTAGGCTGTGTGGACTGCGTAGCCCTCATTGATGGCCCTACTGACAGTTTCATAGTAGTCAACTAGGTGCAAAAGGCAGGATCTGCCCTGTACAAAGCTGAACTAGGTGGGAACAAGGGTCTGTAGGTCAGTAATGTGTCTGTGTAAGAGCTCCATAATGACTCTTCCCATATCTTAGCAGACAAGGCTGGTTAAGCTTGTGTGGTGGTAGTTGCCATGGTCTGTGGAGGCATCTCCTTTGTGGAGTGGGACCACTGTTGCCGTATGCCAGTGTTCAGGTACATATCCTGCAGCAAGACTAAGGTTAAATAGCAGTTGTATATACAGGTCCAGCCCCTTCTGGAGTTCACATAGCATGCAACCGGAGATACCAGCAGGTCCCATGGATGCTGTGTACTTGTCTTTGCTGAGTGCGGCTCTCACATGGACATCCAAGATGACAGTGAGGTTACATACAGCAGTGATAACTATCTTCTTTGGGGGTGAGGGAGGGTAAATCGCACTGAAGCTGTCCGCCGGAATGTTGCCAATATCTGTCAGGTCACTGGAATATATGTTGTTGTGTACCAACTCTGAGCATATCTGAGGGTTCACAACCAGGTGTCTGACATAACTGAAGAAAGCAGTGTGGTTACCTTCATTGTCTTTGGTGATTTATGTCCCCAGGTTGACCTTGCATGTCTTTATGAGATAATGTAGCTTTCTACTAGTGCTGATCACAGCTGTCTTCCCTTTTGGAGATGTAGCTCTGTCTTGCATTAGTAACCCTCATCTGTCATACAGTTTGTTTATGGCTGGGGTCCACCAGACAGGACACTTTCCCTTTGTGGAGAGGGTCCTGTTTTTATTTGTGATTGCATGGTCCATGCTGTCTGACATCTAGCTAAGGGGAGGTCATTGTGGTTCTGCAGTTATCTTTCATCGGCATTAGAAATGACCACAACAGCCCCTGTGGGGTGTACCTCATGCAGACACATCCAGCACCTGTAAAGTCCACAACAGTACCTCACCAGGAGTATGACAGAGCTGGAACACATGTAATGTGTAGCCTGATTAAACAGAGTGCAGCTCCACACACTGCCATGCTGTCCACCCAGATGCAAGCTGTGCCTGATGTAGAAAGCCATGTCCAAGCTGGAATCAATGCACATGCTGCACCTTGTACAATCTGAATGGCAGGGAGCTATGCACATGAGGGACCTGAACCCCAGCACTGACATATTCAGGACAGGCTGTACTGCATTATCCAAAACACAGAAGCCACCCCATGCATGAGTAAACTACCAGTACAGGTTTTCCGTAGAGACACTCGTTGAGCCCCTCAACAGGAATCCTAATGAGTGGATGGGAGATGGGAGGTTTACCCTGGGTATCAATGTTATGTCACAGGTAGACAGAGGCACAGTATACTAAACAAGACATATGTCATGGCAAACTACACTTACAATGTGCTGATGGACAAACACACTCTCCGACTAGCATTAGAAATGGCCTAGGGCACATCGGTAGTGTTTGCCAATGTACACCCATGTTGTGGAATACACAACTGATGTTGGATGAGGCTGTTGTAAGTAGTTCACATCTGAACATAATGCAACATGGTCAGATAGGTTCATAGGTACATAGGTTTATACTAGGCTATCTTCCCTAAGGCAGGTATAAGCCTAGCACAGAGTTCATTGGCATACACCACCCCTTATATGGAAACAGTACTGTGCCCATTATTATGTCATGCCTCTCTCCAGCAGTGACACAGTGACGATCCCCGGGTTAAGCGTATGACCTTCCATCCACAGGTCAAGATACCTCTTGAGCACACCCAGCAAGGTGCTGTGCCTCACATGGTCCGGGATTGTATTCCACAGCATAGGAGTCTCCGGGTGATAACTCCATCCCTCCAACATGTCCAACGTACATCCCTGCTAAGGTGTACGTCACCTGCACTAGTGGTTCAGGTGGATCTGCCGATTCTGAGGTGGAGCATGTCCATTAATCCCTGTTTGGACATGGCCTCGCATGTCAGGCACATGTCACCTCTAAGCAGACGGTATGTGAGTGAATAGAGTGGGAGTGTCTTCAATCTGGCAGCATATGACAGCTGTTGGGGTTCCATGATCCTTTAGGTGGGGACATTCAGGGTGTCTCCAATTGCTGTAGATGTTGGGTGACATACAGCCAGAATAGGGCATTCTACTCGATCACCGGTCTGATAAGTGAAGAGTACAGGGGAACAATGACCCACTAGATCTGGATGTGAATCCCATCCTGATCAGGTGGGCAATGTAGAAGGTCTTTCTAGCCACCTTAGCAACGTGAGTCTCAGAAGAACGGCGACTGTCAACCTGGGTCCCCAGGTCCATGATAACCTCCTCTGTGCTTAGAGGATTGCCACCTATATGGTAGCTTGGGGTTACCTTGCTTTTCCTGAAGGGTATGTCTACACATGTTGTGCACTTTGACTTCAGGCCATGGCCCTGGCACCAGCTATCAGTTACTGTGAGTCCCTTCTGAAGGATATCCGTGTCTGATGCACTGTCCACTATGGCGCCCAGTGTGCAGTCATCTGCAAACATTGTCATCCAAAGTCCTCCCATGTTGGCCTGTACTTCTGGGAAGTACATGACAAACAATGGGGTCCAAGGACTGAGCCCTGTGTGACACCACCTGTGACCAGCCTGGAGTCTAACATAGTGCCAGCAACTCTAACCCTGTGGGTCCCGTCCTTAAGCCAGTTTGCAACCCATCTTGTGACATATGGGTTTACATTTCAGTTGTTAGGGTTTTCCACAATACCTGAGTGGGGTATTGTGTTGAAAGTGTTTGCAAGGCCAAGGTAGGCTGTATGGACTGCCTTTCCCCAACAATGGCCTAAGTGACTGTTTTGAAGATGTCAACCCAGTACAAAAGGCATGATCTGCCCTTGACCAAGCCAAAATGGGATGGGTACAATGTCTGCATGTCCCCCATATCTTTGTTTATGAGCTCAATTATGATCCTCTCCATAGCTTTGCAGACTAGACTTGTTAAGCTTATGGGGCAGTACTTACCAGGGTCTGTAGAGGCACCGCCTTTGTGCAGATGTGCACAACTGGACCATAACCAGGCTGTTGTGCACACTATGGAAATGTAAAGCGGTGATAGGACTAAAGCCCAGGATACTGACCACCACAGTGAAAGTACTGAAACACTACACTATACAGTGCTATAGTGTTAGGTCAGTATGAGCGGATGTTGACAATTGTGTGCAAAGTATCCGATGCGAAACCTGCAGGCACAGTATACTCCCTGTTTTGTTCACACAAAAGCATTCGGACAGTAACTACACAACATGGCACAGAACACACAACCATAAACTGGAGGTATTTGTTGAAGGTCACACTCATCCACAAATGTGATGGGCTGCAGAGTTCAACATATGTAAAGCCCACACTGGGCATGCTCACACACTTAGATAAATGAGACATCTTTCACACAACATGCCATGGGAAGGCTGAACTGGGCATGCTCACACACTTGGTCCAAATGTTACTCCTAGCAACTGTGAAAACACACCAGAGGATGCTCATTCCCCTTTCTAGACACTGATCATGTAAGCACCCTATAAGTATATCGGAGAAAAGGAATCTCTCAGTAATCCGAATAGTGCGCTCTGCTAATGCGTCCATCTCAAGTGTCATAACATAGTTAGGTAGGGGTTTGAATCCAGCAGGTGGCAAGTGTGTGTGAAGGGGGTAAGTGTGTGTGTATGAAAGAAACATCCCTTTTGGCAACTGGGAAAACACACCACAGGATGATCATTCCACTTTCTAAACTCTGATGATGTCAGCACCCTATAAGTATATCAGGGGAAAGGTAGTCTCCCAGTAATGCGAATAGCGCGCTGTGCTAATGCGTCCATCTTTAGTGTCATAACATAGTTAGGTAGGGGTTTGAATCCAGCAGGTGGCAAGTGTGTGTGAAGGGGGTAAGTGTGTATGAAAGAAACATCCCTTTTGGCAACTGGGAAAACACACCACAGGATGATCATTCCACTTTCTAAACTCTGATGATGTCAGCACCCTATAAGTATATCAGGGGAAAGGAAGTCTCCCAGTAATGCGAATAGCGTGCTGTGCTAATGCGTCCATCTCTAGTGTCATAACATAGTTAGGTAGGGGTTTGAATCCAGCAAGTGGCAAGTGTGTGCGAAGGGGGGGTAAGTGTGTATGATTGATATATCCGTTTTGGCAACTGGGAAAACACACTACAGGATGCACATACCCCTTTCTAAATGATATCACAATTATGTATGGCTTTTGATTACAGACATGCCACGTGTGTTTTGCACACACAGAATGCCCATGTGTGTGGGTTGTCACTCACAATAATGCATGACATTGATTAAACCAGTTATGGCAATGCACACATGATGTATGTGTGTACCAAATACACATATGTACCTGTGACCTTCAATAGTTACCATGTGTGATGCCTGCCACATGTGAATACATGGTATTTGCACAGGGTAACATTATGACCGTGGTCTTCTGTGCAGGTGCAGCATGTGGGATGTGTATATACAGTGTGAGATGTAGATGCTATCAGCCTAGTAGTGAGGGATGCACACCTGGTCTGGGGCATATAGTCTACATGTTGTTGATGTACAGGAGCTGCATGTTTTCACCTGTTGTGGGAGTGGTAAGACAGTATTCCATAGCAATGCAGTGACTGCATGCTAAGAACCATTCAGCTAGGGTGTTGTAGCTACACTAATTCATTAGCATTCAGTAATTTGTCAGAATCCCTGGTGAGGGTCTGATGCCAACCAAGGTCAGGGGTCTACCAGCCTGTGTCACTTGCTCAGTGATCCCTTCCATGTTCCCTATCATGTATCCCAGTGAGGGACATCCCACATCAGCTGTGGTGGCATGGACAATGACTGAGTCATATGTGTCCATGCATCTGACTGACTTGTATGTTTGTGTTATGTGGTGAACCATAGTGCCCCATGAGCATATCACTGTGACCTACACCTTTTCCAGCCTGGTGAGCATTGTCTCACTGTACTGGACAATAAAAGTACCTAACACAACTGCGGCAGTAGTGTTGTATAGCTGTACAGACTGTGCTTGTTTGACACACAGGATTTGTGTGCTATGTGTTATGCGTGCTGTGTGCAGGCCTAATGTATGCCTGTGTGCCAGCTGCAGAGATGTCTGCCAGTCATGCAGGATGCTATCCTTAGGCTTCACAACTGACCTGTTGTGTTTCCATGCTTGTATTGCTGTCCGTGTAGGTCCACATCAGATTGGTATTGCTGTCACTGTAGTATTTCATGCCACCAGACAGGTTATGCCAGTACTGGGTTCAGAGTGCTTAGTCCACAGTTTGGCCATGTGTTTCCATCTCATACATGTGATGTACATCCATGGGTAGGGGATAGGGTTGACTGTGTACATGTGGCAGCTGTGACATTACTACATGACACACATATTCCACAACTGTACCATAGAGGTGACTGACAACTGACCTTTGCACATGCTACCATAGTATTGAGATTACATTGGTGATTAACAGCACATAGGGACAATGGTGATAAAGATACATAGGTCCATAGGTTCGTACAGGGATGTCTGCCCAGGGCATGTATCCACCTAGCCAGAATGTGTGTGCCTTTCAACATGCATTGTGAATCTGTCTTGCTATGCCCTTTTCCAAGGTTAGTATACTGTGCCTCTGTCTCACAGTGACACATAAGTGATACCCAGGGTAACCCTACAATGTCACATCCTGTCATTAATATCACTCTTGAAGATAGTCACTGAGTCAGTCTGCCTAACCTCTATTGGGATAATATTCAGGAATGAAGGGAGCCTCTGAGTTGTGAATGTGCCCCTCCAGCATGTCCTATGTATATCACTCCTGAGGTTCAAGTATTTCCAGCGTGTATCCTGGTGGGATCTGGATATTCTGAGATGCAGCATGGCCATTAAGTGAGGGTATGACCTGGCCTTCTATGTCAGGCACAGATTGCCTATGAAGAGGCAGTATGTCACTGAGTAGAGCTGCTGTTACTTTAACCAGTCAGTATGTGGCATCTGTTTGAGCCCTTTGATCCCCTTGTCGAGGTACATATGTGGTATCTCCAGTTGCTGCAGGTGTCTGGTAAGGTGCATGCCGACAGGTTCATCATAGTCAATTATGGGCATGATGAGGGATGAGTAAAGGGGCACAATGTCCTCCCCTGATCTACATGTGGATCCCATGATGATGTGGCCCATATAACATGCTTACCTAACCACTTTGTCCATGTTGTTGTCAAATGGTAGAATGCTATCAACCTGTGTACCCCAAGGTCCATAATTCCTTTATCTGCACTTAATGGATTAACACATATGTGGTACGTTGTGGTCACTTTGTGTTTGACAAAGGGGATGACTATATGCTTTCTGTCATTCACGTTGAGGCCATGGCTGTGGCACAAGTCGTGTGTTTGCAAGAGTCCCTTTTGGAGGGTGCGTGTGTTAGCTGGTGAGTTGATTATGGTGTCCGGTTTGCAGTCACCTGCGACTTGCTGAGCCACAGTACTTCCATGTTGGCCTGTACCTATGATAAATATATAATGAAGATGACAGCTCCCAGGGCTGTGCCTTGTGGGACACCACTTGTACCAGGTTGGAGGCTGACATGGCTCCAGCAATTCTACCATGTGTGTTCTGCCCTTGAGCCACTGTGCAATACCCATAGTGACATAGGGGTTAATATGTACACTGGTGAGCTTCCTAGAATGCACAACTGGGGTATTGTATCCAAGGCTTATGCAAGGTTCAGGTAGGCTGTGTAGACCTCCTTCCCTTGACAGTGGCCTTGGTGACTGTTTCAAAGAAATCAAACAGGTTGGAGAGGCAGGATTTGCCATTGACAAAGCCAAACTGTGTATGGTGACATGTCTGTAGGTCCACAATATCTAGATATGTGAGGTTCATGATGATCCTTGCCATAGCTTTGCAGACAAAGCTAGTCAGACATATGGGTCGAGTAGTGTCCAGGATCCGTGAAGGCACCACCTGAATGTTGAGGGACCACTGTTGCTGTATGCCACTCTCTGGCCACATATCGTGTATTAAGGCTGGGATTGAACAGTGGTGTTATGTCTGGGTGTAGCTCTTCTCGTGGTTCATGTAGGACACAGCCTGGGACACTGTCTGGTCCCATTGATGCAGTGTTTATTGCTTTGGGAAGGGCATCTCTTACCTGAGCATCTGTGATGTCAGGGGGGGCAGCACTGTGCCGCGAGACATATTTGCCCTTTTGGTGTGGTGGGGGGAGAAGGCAGCATTGAACCTGTCCACTAGGATGATGGCAATGTCTGTGTGTTTTGTATTTTGTGTGACATCTTGGATTACCTCTGAGCATATCTGGGTAGTACCACCCAGGTTACTAACATAACTACAGGCAGCCTTGTGATTATCCTCAGTGGCTTGTGGAACCCTCTCTCAAAGATGGCCTTAGACAATCATATGGGTGCCTGTAGTTGTCTTCCAATACTCATCAGTGGTGCCTTCACATTTTGGGAGGTTGTTGTATCATGTAGTGGCGTCATCCTTCTATTGTATAGTGTGTTTATGGCTGGTGTCCGGCACCCAGGACATCTGCCTTTGGAGAATTGGGTCATGCTTTCATATGTGGCTTCATGATCCATGCATTCCTGAATGTGTCCATAGAATGCCTTTATACAGGTATCTGCAGTCTGGTCCATATTGTCAACAGGCCTTGGGCCTTTGAAGGTTTCCACATCATTTATGAGGGGTGTGAACTTGCTTGACATGAGCTGTTGACAGACGTGCCGCCCTCCAGACAGAGCAAGGTGAGGGTCACAGTTAGCTACTTGTCGGGTGATAGCATGTGCCACATAACACAGGCACACAGGTCACTCCACAGCAAGTACAGCTATGAGGCAGACATTGTCCATGCTGGTGCAAACAACCTGAGATGTACCTCCCTGGACCACATGGCAAGAGACACAGAGGAGCTCTTACAGCACCCTCTCAAACTCAGGACTCCCACACAGCCTTCATGCTGACACAGGACAGTTTAGATTACTCTGCAAACACCATCATACTGGGTGACATCAGCTACCCAAACATAGACTGTGAACATTACACAAGCCACAATACCCAAGCTCTAGGGTTCCCATAGATCAGACATTCTTTGGCTATGGAACAGGTAACCAACCTTCCCACAAGAGGGGCAGATATACTAGACCTGATCATCACAACCATGAGTACAAACTGCTCACCACTGGGAGTATATCCCTCATTGTTGCAATCAAACCATATACTAATCACACTGGAGTACTGGATCCCCCACATATGCAAACCTCAAACACATCGATGTGTGTGTTGGAAATGTCCCTATTAGCAACTGTGACAGTACAGTACAGGATGCAGATCCCCCTTTTGAAACACTGATGATGTCAGGACTGTATAACTATATTACCTGTAGTAAAGTCCTCCAGTAATTCGCATAGCGTGCTCCGCTAATGCATCTTTCTTCAGTGTCATAACGTAGTTAGGTAGGGGTTTGAATCCTGCAAAGGGAATGTATGTGTGTTAGTATGAGTGGGGTTTATGTGTGTGCACTATGCTGGGAGGGTTAACTGCCTTTTGACAACTGGGAGAACACACTACAGGGTGCACATCCCTCCTCCTACACACAGATGATGTCAGCACCCTCTAAGTACAGCGTTAGTAAGGATTTCTCCAACTACTGCAAATAGCACACTCTGCTAATGTGTCTGTTTCTACTGTCATAACACAGTTAGGTATGGGTTTGAATCTTGCAAATGGAAAGTATGTGTTTTACTGTTGGTGGGGTTAGTGTGTGTGCACAATGATGGGGTGGGATGTGGCTTTTGCCACATGGGGCTATGCACTGCAGGGTGGTCATTACCCTTAACAAGCAGTGATGTTGATAGCACCCTATACAAACAAAACTACAAAAGAGAAGGTGGTGGTACCAATAACACATGTAAGGTAACACTTCTTCAAGTAATGTCCACAAAACGGAGTAGGATAATCAAACAATTCTTTTATTCTATACAGACAACATGACAACAGACAACTGCCAGTACTCAGTATAGTGTTACATGCTACTGTAACACGCACATGTACCCAAATATACCTAGATAGTGCTCTGAAGCCTGAATGTGGCAAGTGTGTGGATGTGGGATGTGTCTGTGTGTGCATTTCCATATGGGAAACATGTTTGATGTGGCAATCAGGGTACTACAGTACCTGATGCACATTACATCTTTCAACCGATGAGGTTGCCTGCACCCTGTGAGTACAGGTAGAGAAGGGGACGCCAGTAGTAAACAACATAGTGCACTTCTCAAATGTGTACCTGTCATGTATCAACAGCTACTCATGTAGGGTGATAAATAATGGGAATGGCAGGTGGCGTGTGCATGTGTGTGGGTAGCAGGGTGTGTATAAATGCATGTGTGACAGAACAGTTACATATAGCTGAATCTACGTAACAGCACAAGATGCGCATTGCCATAGTCAATGTTAGCATGTGATGGTGTGCAGCTGGTACACTTTGGTAAGTAGTATGGGTGCATATAACAATTGAGGACAGTCATACAGTTACTGCAGCAGGACTGCTGGGATATACACACAATTATACTGGAACAGTGAACAGTTACCAACATGTTACTACTTACACATCTATGTAGTCACCCTGTGCATCAGCAACGTGTTTACCTTTACCTGCACCGATGTTGTAGTATGCAGGAGATGGCACAGTGTCATCATATGCACAGGGTGTGGGTTAGGTATGCCCAAGCCAGCCACTGGTAACACCAATTGACATGTGTGTGTATGTGTGTTTGTGAGGGGCAGCAGTACAGGGTGCAGTGTGTGTGTGTATGTGTTTGCCCTAGGTGTTAGGTTTCTGCATGTGTGTAAGCACGCACACAGTCCCACATAATGGCTGCCATGTACAGGGTTTTGTGGACAGCCACAGACTGCACCTGTCAGGTCATCCAGATCAGTGTCTGTGGGCACGGACACGGTACCTGTGCCTGGCAGGGGTGCTACGGGCCGTATCCGGTACTAACCCAGACTGGGTACTGTCATCGGAAGCAGGGGTGTGTTGACTGGACACAGTTCCCTGTTGGGACTGTCCAGAGCCACGTGCACGTGGTCTCCTGGGGCGTCTTGATGACAGCACAGACCCAGCATTGCTGGGGCTGGTGCTGGCACTTGAGGTGCGAGTGGGCCTGTTGTCGTCCTCGGCCACTGCCAGCTGGTGCTGTTGCTGGCATACGGCCACGTCGATGTCGCAAACGCACACCATCGCCCTGGCCCATGGACATCTGGTTGTGGAGCAGCTGTTCTATGCCCCCACAACGTCTGTCAACGACATCTGTGAAGTTACGGATAGCATTTGCAACGTCACGCATGCCGTCTGTCATGGCTGTGCGACATGCTCTCAGCTCCCTCAGACCCTGTCTGGTGTACCTTTCCATACGTGCCTGTGCCTGCATGACAGTTCAAAACATAGTGGAGGTTGACATACCTCCTTGGGCACGTCGGCCAGAGGCAGTACTGCCACGGATGCCCCCACGAGAACCCATGGGCGACTGTCTGCGTGGTACCATTGGAGGCCCCTGCTCATGGCTGCCTTGTGGGGATGCATGTACCACAGGTACCACATTACCCTGATCTATGCCCACTGCAGACTGTCCATCACCTAGGGACAATGGTGACAAAGGATGTAACGGCAGGATGACTGTGCGCGTTGACGGGTTGAAAGCTGTGTACTGTCAATTGGCTGACCAATGGTGGACCCAGACACACCTTCCTGCACCATTACAGACATTTCATCATCATCAGTACCTGGGGCACAAGATTCAGGTTCCCTGCTGCAGGTCACCAGAGCAGCACCAGAACCTACGGGAGGAAAACATGGAACACAGATTACAGTCTCAATACATATTTGACAGAGATGCACTTCAATACTAATGCACACATTCAGAAATGGACACATGCACTCATGGACACTAACACACATGCACACTTGGGCACAGGCACACTTGCACACATGCACACCCCACAGTAAACACACACATCAGTACCGTGTTACACTACTCAATTTACTACAACTGTGTATTACGGGTATTGTGAACACAGTCACCAGCAAGTCTACTACAGAGTTACACTACTCTTCCTAGTTTTATAAATTGCTTTACAGATAATGTTAAAAGACTCACCAGCATGTATGGCCTGCCTCGTTGCTAGATGGGAGGGACCTGGAAGTGTGAAGAGAGTAATGTCAGTGGGCACATGTGTGCCATTTGTTTTGCACATGATACAGTACAGTAGTACACTAGTTCCCTTATACACATCAGCTGCACATAATGTCTGTATATATATCATGATGACAGATACATACCACATGCACACCTTATGCGTGCATGAAGTAACAGTGTACAGAACAGTCATATGTACATACCAGGGGTTAACTCTAATCTCACCCTTACCTCTCTTCAAGCGACAACTCAAACTGTACTTCCAAAACCACTGGCTTTGTTCTTCTTGGAGTCCAGGCTAACGTCCCTCTCCCTACCCTCTCTTTACCTTTAACCCCTCATTGTGCATAGAAACTAGCTTCTACCCTGTTTCTTTCACCTTGATGTCCTTCTATGCTCTGACCTACTTCTCCCATCCCTCCCACATCCTCTTGACTGTCTTCCTTCTTTTCCTCACTTCCCTTCTTGACTCCTGCCTCTTCCATATCATTGTATCTTTCATACTCCTTCTACTTCTCTACCCTTCTGAGCCCTAACTATTATGTATATGGCTTTTGCCTTATTGCATAACCGTTATGCTTTAGGTAGGATTGCTTTGAAACCAACGGTACATTGTGTATGACTCTAAACTGTTTGAGTTCCTTACATGTATGTTGATTTAGTTAACAGGCTGGTGTACAATTCTATCATGTTGGCTGTCTGTATTAACAACTTGTCTGTCTGCCTTTATTACGTTATGTGTGGAGCTTTTCTCCACAGGCCTCTACTGAAAATGGACATATATCCAGCTAGACTATCTGGGTCAACAAATGTAAAAGTAATAACAATAAATGAATATGGCATCTTACCTGCACGCCGGTGTCTTGCTGCTGTGTGGATCCAACCTCCATCATGATGCATGAGTGTTGCTGTTGTTGTTCTGGGGCTGGATCCACAACACTTAGCAGTAGCCCCTCCTGTCTGGTGAGGGGGGGATGTGTGGCCACCCCCCACCTGTGGCAACCTGTTGCCTGCGGATATCTGCAGCACGCTGGCGGACATTTCTTATCAAATCACTGCAGTGATGTCTCACCTGCTCATATGTCCTATCATGCATGCCAACATCATTTATCCTGCTAACGAGGTTTTGCCACAGTGCAGACCTCTCCTGCTGATTCTGGGTGGTGCGTGAGAACAGGATGGCATAGTCACACACCAGGCTCTGGTGAATCACGTCATCCTCTGCAGCAGAATATGATGGGTTCCTTTTTGGAGCCATGTCAAGCTGGAAAGGTACACAAACAGGTTATCAGCATAGTATCTCAACAATACATGGTACACATTCTATACAGGGAGTATTAACTTCTACTTATTACTGCTTGGTTAAAACTTGATTACAGTGTAGCTATCATTCTATGTCATTTGTACTAAGCACTTGGCCTTCAGACCAGTTGTTTTACATTAGGGAGGTTGGTGGCAAGCACTGTGGTGGCAGGACACATATCTTTCATCCATTGAAGTTGGGAACTGCTGATTGAGGGCCCAGTGTACAAGTGTATTAGTTCTGGTATGGGCAGTTGGCCTTCAGGCCAGTTATTTAACATTAACAAGGTTTGTGGTCTGCACTCGTGTGTGACAATAGGCTGTACTCTGCCATTCATAGCTGGGGACATCTGGTTTCAGGTTTATAGTGCCTGCATATCTGAGCTGTATCTTACTGACATTGCTACACCTTGTTTGCTGTAGCAACCACTACATCCAGGCCTCCTGGATCTACCTTTGTTTATATGCTTGTTATTTGTTAGCTTGTTATTTCACTGGTATGCTACTTCCACATAGTACACAGCTTCTCAACACGTCTGTGACTCACTACTGATATCTGCATTGCTTACTGTACGTATTTCCATGTTACACATGACAGCAAGTGACTGCTTCTCATTGTTGCATTTACTTAATTGTGACACATTGCACTTAGGTTACCTGGCACTTGCTCACTGACGCTTTTATATCAGTCAGCAGTTGTAGGTAATGTCAGTACACCCTCACTCCCCACTGGACCTTGTTTTCAATCATTAATTATTACAGAATTCAGAATAGTATTCTAGCATGTCCAGAGGTCAGTTGTCAGTTCCCTCCCCAGTCCAGCTGGTGAGTGCGGTACTCCAGAGACAATGTTGGAACAGATGCGTGTACACAGACAACCCCCTCCTCCTAACAACAAATTCAAACTCATGTGAGTGATGCAACCATATACCAAACTGGAGGCTAGGCTCTGTCTACTCAATACCGCCATAACCAGTCAGGTGGCCAAGGAGACCACACACTACACTTCCAGTCTCACATAGACCTACCACAACAGCGGACCTAACACATGATCACACATGAACATACTTGTAGGCTCGGACCACAGCTATGCCTATGCAGCAGAGACCTCCTAAGCAGACATCCAGGCAACCACTACCAATGTTAACGAACATGTGCAACACATATCACACAAAGCCAATGTGCTGAACACTCACAGCCATTAACAGTAAACAACACACCTCATACACCTGTACTAGGTGCCTCTATCATCAGGCACACTAACATCACGTTCACCAGGCTTAACGAGGTGAGGGTCACGGTGTGCAGCCTGTCGGGCACTATGACCTGCCACATAACACAAACACTCAGGTAACCCCAAGGCAAGTACAGGTATGACTCAGTCAATGTCCATGCTGGTGTGAATGGCCTGACACATTCCTCCCTGGACTACATGACATGAGACAGTACAGAGCTCTCTGAGCACGTAGCCCAAGACAGTTTGACCCTGACCTTGAGTAGCATCCTACCCTCACCTAGAACCATGCCACAATATCAAGGCACGATGATCCCTTCCAACAATTGACTGACATACTGGTGTCATTCACAGGTGTGCCAATGCCTGCCATCTTGGGGTGGTATGCTTTGCTAGGGACAGCTTGCACCTGTCACCCCTGTCCTATTGGAATTTGGCGGAGCCTCTTGCTACACCCATAGTGCCTGTATTAGGCAAGGCTCATAAGGCAAACCCACATCCATTTGTATCACAAAGGATGAGGAAGTAAGAGTGATGCTACTCAACACCAGAAGTCTAGACCTAAGGATGCACGCACTCAAAACCCTACTTAACATTCTGGACATCGATATCTGTGCAGTAACATGAACCTGTTTCAGGTTTCACAGGAGCACACCAGTACTACCAGGTTATAGCTGTTACCATTCTTGTTGGCCCCAACACTTGAACAAAGGAGGGGGAGTATCAGTATTCAATGCAGATTCCCACGCCTCCACATTGGTGGCACAGTACAACATAGGTGTTAGGCCATTGAGTACAGAAGACGTAGTTGGGGACCTGGGGAAGAAACATGGTAGCGGTCTGTCATTTGTCAACCACATGGCCAATGTGGATTGAAAGACATGTTATATAGCCCAGCTAATCATGAGGGATTCACATGTATGGCAGGGGAGGTCATTGTGCCTCTTTACTCATCCATCATCAGGCCTATAATTGCGTACAATGCACCTTTTGGGATGTACCTAACCAGACACCTACAGCAACTGGTACAGGACAACAGTACCTCATCAAGGGGATGCAATGGCTCACACTGATGTCATATAATGCCCAGGTAAAGTAAATCCAGCTGGACTCAGTGGCTTACTGCCTGTTCAGAGGCAATCTGTGCGTGCCATATACAGCCATGTCCTACCCAGCAGTAATGAACATGCTGCACCTCAGGCAATCAGAGTCCCATACAGCCACATGCTCAGGAGAGCTGGACCTCAGCACTGACATACATGGACATGCTGGAGAGGCATATTCCTAACCGAGAGGCTCCCTTCACTCTGTAATGAGCTCACACTACAGGTTAGGCAGAGTCCCTCATTGACTCTCTTCCATAGGAATCTGGATGAGTGGATGGAGATCATAGTTGTACCCCAGGTATCACTTCTATGTCACTGTTAGACAGAGGCACAGTATACTAACGTCGGACAAGGGCATAGCAGCATAACTTGTAATTGGGTGGCGAAGACAAACACATTCTACTAGGCTTACCAATGCCCTAGGGCAAATAGCCTAGTATGAACCTATGAACATGTGTGTACTGCTATAGTACTTCTGCCATATGTTGCATGTGTGTGTGTTGTGGGGATGCACAGGTAATGGCCGGATACTTCTGCACAGGCGACACGTCTGACACATTCTGGGTGTTCATCCCTACATACTGGATGTGTGTTGCCATCCAACCCAACCCTGTGATGTGGACACACATTACTCAGCCTGGATTTACATATCCGAACAACACCACAAGCACAGTACACTACCTTGCTATGTATGCATGTAATTACACAGTTATTCAGTAGTTATGACAGTGATGCTATCCATGCAGCCCATTGGGCCAGTGGAAGCCACAACACACACCGCCAGCACCTTTGCATATGCTTACCACAGACATCCCACATACTGCATGTACTGTGCACACACATATCTAACCCAGAACAACTGCACACCACTTATTAATCCTGTCCAGTGGAGTACAGATACAGGCATATTGTATAACAATAGTAGGAGGCTACTGCAGCACAGGGCAGATTCACATGACAGCAAGGCATCTGTGGTCAGCAGTGTTAAGATGCTTCACATTCACCAAATGCACAGATATTGGCAACATTGTTGCAGACAGTTTAGGTGCAGGTACCCCCATTCTCCTACACATGTGGTATTAGTTATCCCAGATGACTGTCACCTCCCTATCCTCTCACATGTCCAGGTGAGAGCCACCTTCATCATTGCAGAACACATAGCATCACTGTTACGAAATGGTATCCCTGGATGTGTGCTACATTCACCCCTGGAGGACATAGCACCACATGACAGACTGATATTAATCCCTGGCCATACTACAGGATATGTACCTGAACAGTGCCATACATACACAGTGGTCCCACACCAATGAGGAGGAACCTCTACTGACCCTGGGAACTACTGCATCATATGCACAACTGGCCTTGTGTTCTAAGCTATGGAAGTGTTAAGTATGGGCAACATGTACAGCAATATTACATATGTTTATATTTCAGGACTATGTACACACAACCTATCTCATGGACATACCTATAGATAGTGAACTATGATACATTTGGAGGTGTCACAGTATACACAGGATTAACCTGCTACTTTGCATTACCTGTGTTTGTGGCAGCTGTTGCTGTGCCAGTGGTGCTTGTTGCTGCTTGCTCCTTGCTGCTTGCTGCTTGCTGCTTGCTGCTGCTTTTGCTGCTGGCTGTCGTTATATTTGTTTGTTTCTCTCTCTGTCTCTCTCTCTCTTTCTCTGTAGGTTTTGTGCAATGAATGTATTGCATGAGTGTAGTGTGGGTACTCAATGCTTTTGTAGGTATCTGCATAGGTCCATGTGATGGCCTCTGCACCAATTGTAAGGCAGCATTTGCTAATTGCATGCAGCCAGGTGTGTACTGATTGCATGTCTCACTGTGATTTCAGGACACTGCTATAAAAGGGTATGTGAGATAGGCGTTGCCCTTTCAGATTGTAGGGCGTGGACCATGCTGGTATGCTGTTGACAGTGTTCTGTGAGTGTGAAGGTTAGTACATCTCCCATGCTTCATGCTGTGTTGTAGATTCAGGTTGCTGCATTTCTCTTGCCTGTTCCCTGTAGTGAGTGTGTATGCATACTGACACCTACAACTATATGTCATATGTATTGCTATATAAATATATATATATATCTGTGTACATATACATACTTTCATATATGTACATTAGCTGACATTATTGGGTACGAGCTAACAATTAGCAGGGCTGTTTCTGTTAACACTACACTAGTATGGGAATACAGTAATTGGGACTATAAAAGTCTGCCTGACATGCTTTGGGTAGTAGACATACTATATTGCCTTTATCTTCATTCCTACTATTACATGTTCCACTTATTTAGCACTATATTCCTGTATGAGAGTCATGGCTTAGTGGTAGGTCATACAGACTAGTGTTACAATGGTCTTGTGGTAGGGCCTACTAGTATGCTTATATTCTGCTTTTGACTTGAGTATAGGGCCTATCAATCAAAGTGCTGGAGGCACCTTTAAGCAGTTAAAGGGGTTAGTAGGTCTCACAGGAGCCAGGCTGTGTTGCAGATTCTGGTTGCTGCATTTATCTTCACTGTTTCCTGTAGTGAGTGTGTATGGATACTGACACCTACAACTATATTTCATATGTATTAATATATATTTATATATATGTATGTGTAGATATACATACCTTCATATATGTACATTACCTTACTGTATTATGTACAAGCTAACAAGTAGCAGGGCTGTTTCTGTTAACACTGAACTAGTATGGGAATCCAGTAATTTGGCCATTGAAACTCTGCCTGACATGCTTCAGATAGTACATCTCCTATATTGCCTTTATATTGATCCCTACTATTACATGTTATATTTATCCTAGCAGTGTGTTCTTGTAAGGTAGTCATGGCTTAGTGGTAGGTCATACAGACTAATGTTATGAAGAGACTGGCAGTGGGAATTTATTTTTCTTTGCAAACTTTCAAACTGAGTACAGGGCCTGTCAATCAAAGTGCTGAGGCCACCTTTAAGCAGTTAGAAGGGTAAGTAGGTCACACAGGGGTCAGGCTGTGTTGCAGATTCAGGTTGCTGCATTTATGTTCACTGTTTCCTGTAGTGAGTGTGTATGGATACTGACACCTACAACTATATTTCATATGTATTTATATATATTTATATATATGTATGTGTAGATATACGTACCTTCATATATGTACATTACCTTACTTTATTATGTACAAGCTAACAAGTAGCAGGGCTGTTTCTGTTAACACTGAACTAGTATGGGAATCCAGTAATTTGGCCATTAAAACTCTGCCTGACATGCTTCAGATAGTACATCTCCTATATTGCTTTTATACTGATTCCTACTATTACATGTTATATTTATTTTAGCACTGTGTTCTTGTAAGACAGGCATGGCTTAGTGGTAGGTCATACAGACTAATGTTACCAAGGTCCTGGGTTCGAGACTGACAGTGGGAATTTATTTTTATTTGCAAGCTTTCAAACTGAGTACAGGACCTGTCAATCAAAGTGCCATAAAGGCACTTTTAAGCACTAAACCAGGTCTGCTTCGTTTTTGCTGAGCTCACGCATGCGCACTGGCGGTGAGCTCCGCGCACACAAGCACACCCGCGCTAATTTCTTTGAAAGAAAAGAAAAAGGGGTGACAGGAAAGTGGTGAAAAAGGGGTCACAAAGAGGGTAAGACAGTAGGGAAACAAGCGTGGGATTTGCAGGAGGGATGTAGGTAAGGCCCATAGATGCCCATGTCTTTGGCAGCAACAGCTGTGCATTTCCATGTATTTTGGTGAGACATTGGAAACCTTTCACCCCTGAGAGAGGTGTCAGGACAACATTAATATTAGTTGTAGAGCCAATTATAATTAACTGTTTCAATGTCAAGCAGACATGTGTGCGACATGGACAGCTATGTATGGGGTAATTTTTGTGGGTACAGAGTGCCCTTTTTTTCAGCTGAGAGTGGTATGTCAGGTGAAGGAAGTCGGTATAGCTGGGGAGGTAGGTTGGGTAGGTTAACAGACAGGACAGACAAGATGCATACAGGGGCGGTGTATGACACACGTGGGGGGGTTACACAATTGACGGGGACGGAGGTTGGGATATCCAAGATGCATGAGCCCACAGATGGCAACAGTGGAACTGATATCCCCACCCATAGGCAGTTGCCACTGTTCCTTCACAGCCCAGGACGGGCTGTGCTGGGGCTGTGTAGGCGGGGCAACGGCCGGGGCCGTTAGCTGTGCCACACGAGCCTCGAGCTGGCGTAGGGGCCCAAGAACAGAGTCTTGGATCTCCCTTTGCACCACAGACTGGACACCTTGGAGGGTGAGTGGACGAACCCCTCCGGCCACACTTGCAGAGGGGGGACGGGCCCCATCCCCTGCAGCGCTTCCACCCGAAGGTGGCACAGGGCCACCGGAGGGGTCCGGCCTGGGCACTAGTGCCAGGTGCAGTCGCCAGCTGAGGTGGGAGAGGTGGGTCCGCTGGGACCTGCCTTCCCAAGCATTCTAGGTTTGTGAGTAGTTATGTTAGTTTGGGTTAGTGGCATTTTATTCCATTCAGATTAGTTGTAACAGCATGCATTGGTATTCCCATCAAACAAACACCCAGATATTAACACCATTGAACAAGGGGCATATCAATATCACATGCATTATTTGAACAGAAATACACAGTCAAACAACATGCAGGGTTGATTAATGGCAACAGGCCATCAAATTTGCAGGTATGAACAGGGCACATGCACAAACAGACATGCATATATATCTTTGAAACGGACAAATGTCCATGATTAATGAAATGTTCACATACCATTATTTAGTGGGTGTTGTTATATGGAATTATAGGGTTGGGTGGAGATAGAAAGTGGTGACACATTCATATGTTACACATTGATTTACATTTGTAATAGGTACACAATTAAGTTGAGGTTGATGTTTCAAAATAATTTTTATTTGACTGTCATGCTACACCTGTTACAAATACATCACTATCCTACTTATTTTGAATCTGATCAGATACATCATCCTGCTACACTTTGATGACAGGACAGGGGACAACTATGGCTGTTTAGTCTGTCAGATAATCATTCATTCTATCTGCAAATTGTTTACTGTGATCACCATACAGACTTTGGCCTAGACATTCCAGATTCTGACACACTGAAATCAGTTTGGGATATTAAGATGTACTTCCCACATGCATTTAGTTCTGTAGAAACACACTGGGGCTAATATATTCAGGGGTTATTACTACTTTATTTATTCATACATGACCCTTTCTGTCACTCTCACACATCCTGCAACTTCACAGTTCAGGTTGGTACTTCTAGGCTTTGTTCACATGTTAGACTGGTGGTGATTCAAACACTTTCCAACAGCCTCACTTCTGTCATGATTCAGCATTTCAACAGGGGATATATCTCACATATGACTACCTCAGATTCTGAAGCTGTACTCTTGAGACTACTGCAGGTTACACTATATTTAATTCATGGTGGGACATCTGTATTACAGCACTGTTTGATTCTATCAATTATATTTCCAGTTACACTTGCATACTGATGAACTTGTTGCAGCCATACCTGCAGACTTTCAATTCCTGCTTGCACATTATATTACTTTTAATCAATACACTGCAGTGTTCTGATACATGCTACAGTACAATATTTATTTACAAGTAATGGGTGGGGTTACTAACCTGCATGGTGGCGCAGCCGCACCAGCCTACGGGCATACATCTTGCGGTTTGCAGAGCGGACACCTGCAGCTGTATCTGAAAGAAGTAATATTGGACTACACATCTCCATGGTATCAGCCAGTTGAAATCCTTACATACATAAGCAAAATGTAACTTACTCAGTAGTGGGGCATTGGGCATATCCCGGGCCTCCTAGATCCATTCGGTCAACTGGTCTTGCTTGCATCGCTTCAGGTCCGCATGGTGGTGACGGACCTGCTCACCAGTGCGTGGAATGCCAGTAGCACTGGTCAGATCACGAGCCAACTGGTCCCATGCCTCTGCCCTATATGCTCCCCATGAGACCTGGCCCTGCATGAGTTGGGCCTCGTGATGATGGACAAGGAGCCAGACCATGTATCTGGACTCCTCAACGCCCCAACGCTGTGCTCGAAAGCAACGTCCCTCACCTACTCCACTCATTCTGACTGCAGGTCTGTTCTACAATCGTTTCTGCTGTGTATTCCCACCTATGGGGCTTATATATGCCGCTTTTCCTGCACATTTCTCTGATTGGCCATTTTGGAATTGTATCTACTTCACTAAAAATGCTTTATCATGCTCCATTCTGGATTTTATCCCATATATATGCTAGTTCTGCATTTCTAAGTATTGCTGTCATGGCTTAGTGGTTTAGTACCTTGACTCAAGTGCATGGTATCCTGGGTTCGAATCTAACAACTGATTTTTGATTTTCTTGACAGAAATGAGTTGAGACCTGTCAATCAAACATGCCAAAGGCGCTTTTAAGCACTTAAAAGCAGGTCTGCTCGTTTGCGTGGAGGTAGCATGCGCACTGGCAGTTAGCTTGTGGGGCGGCGCATAACGGTGTCGCTGGGATAAACCATAATTGGCTAGTGACACACATGTTCAGCTAAGCACAGCTAGTTGCAAACAGTTTCAGCCTGTTAAACCGGTGCTTAGCAACGGGCACGCAGTTTGCAGCTTTTTAAACACTACTCAGCTACAGGCAGTCTGTCTCACAGCAGCTTAGCTATCAGTACATTTCTGACTATTTTTATTATTGTGTTACTTCAAAATATATGCTCCATTTCATTCCATTTTACAAAAGGTAATACTTTTACATTTGTACAATACTGTCAGGGGGCTTTTTAGTGCTTATTTACAAAAAAAAAAAGGTTGTTGTGGGGGCTCGAACCCTGCCTGCCTACTCTTAAGCTGGCAACTCTACCGCTAAGCTATTTCTTCTTGGCTTACTTTGCATATTTAGTTCTCATATCCTTTTCCACTGATTGCTAACTGCAGTTGCGCTAGTAGCACACCCGCGCACACGAGCGCACACAGTAGCAAACATTTACGGGGTTTAAAAAATACAACAGTTTTATTCTCATTTTATAGCCTCTGTTCACTTTGTACACTGATGGTCTGTGGGGGAATGTGTTGTGTAGTGTGTTTATTTACATTTCCATGGCCTCTCTCGTGGCTGTTTACATTCAGCCATTCTACACTTACGGGGGCGTGTCTGCATGCAGGGCTTAGCCTATGGACCGCCCCTACTCTCTTACACGGACCGTGTAAGAGTTACAGTGTGATTCAGCATGCCTCATGCACCTCATGCATATGCATGACATGCTGACATCACACCGTTTAACTGCAGCCTCCGTGTAAGAGTTATAACTCTTACACGGAGGCTTCCTGAATCCGGCCCATTGTCTTTAAATAAGGTTAAAAAAAGTAATGTATGGAAGGTAAATAAGAAATGTAATAATAATTTTTATAGGAATCAAAAATCTAAAGGTTTAGAAAAAAATTACATGGTAATGACTTATGATTTGTTATCAGAAGAAGTTAGTCAGGTAATTAAATTTTACTGGAATTCATTATTGAAATATAAGGACTTGATAGAAATTTTTCCAAAAAATATTATTTTTTCTTACAAGAGAGGTAGGAACCTTAAGGACATGTTGATCCATGGAGGATTTTCTACCCCTAAAATTAATTTAAATATAGATGTGAAGTTAATGGGAATTTATCCATGTGGGAAATGTATTTCTTGTCAGAATGTATGTAAAACATTTGATTGTATAAATGGAAGGCATTTTCAGCCCTCTGGTAAATTTTCATGTAATAGTGTTACAATGGTCTTGTGGTAGGGCCTACTAGTATGCTTATATTCTGCTTTTGACTTGAGTATAGGGCCTATCAATCAAAGTGCTGGAGGCACCTTTAAGCAGTTAAAGGGGTTAGTAGATCTCACAGGAGCCAGGCTGTGTTGCAGATTCTGGTTGCTGCATTTATCTTCACTGTTTCCTGTAGTGAGTGTGTATGGATACTGACACCTACAACTATATTTCATATGTATTAATATATATTTATATATATGTATGTGTAGATATACATACCTTCATATATGTACATTACCTTACTGTATTATGTACAAGCTAACAAGTAGCAGGGCTGTTTCTGTTAACACTGAACTAGTATGGGAATCCAGTAATTTGGCCATTGAAACTCTGCCTGACATGCTTCAGATAGTACATCTCCTATATTGCCTTTATATTGATCCCTACTATTACATGTTATATTTATCCTAGCAGTGTGTTCTTGTAAGGTAGTCATGGCTTAGTGGTAGGTCATACAGACTAATGTTATGAAGAGACTGGCAGTGGGAATTTATTTTTCTTTGCAAACTTTCAAACTGAGTACAGGGCCTGTCAATCAAAGTGCTGAGGCCACCTTTAAGCAGTTAGAAGGGTAAGTAGGTCACACAGGGGTCAGGCTGTGTTGCAGATTCAGGTTGCTGCATTTATGTTCACTGTTTCCTGTAGTGAGTGTGTATGGATACTGACACCTACAACTATATTTCATATGTATTTATATATATTTATATATATGTATGTGTAGATATACGTGCCTTCATATATGTACATTACCTTACTTTATTATGTACAAGCTAACAAGTAGCAGGGCTGTTTCTGTTAACACTGAACTAGTATGGGAATCCAGTAATTTGGCCATTAAAACTCTGCCTGACATGCTTCAGATAGTACATCTCCTATATTGCTTTTATACTGATTCCTACTATTACATGTTATATTTATTTTAGCACTGTGTTCTTGTAAGACAGGCATGGCTTAGTGGTAGGTCATACAGACTAATGTTACCAAGGTCCTGGGTTCGAGACTGACAGTGGGAATTTATTTTTATTTGCAAGCTTTCAAACTGAGTACAGGACCTGTCAATCAAAGTGCCATAAAGGCACTTTTAAGCACTTTAAACCAGGTCTGCGCTTTGCTGGAGCTCACGCAGCGCACTGGCGGGAGCTCCGCTAACACAGACACCCGCGCTAATTTCTTTGAAAGAAAAGAAAAAGGGGTGACAGGAAAGTGGTGAAAAAGGGGTCACAAAGAGGGTAAGACAGTAGGGAAACAAGCGTGGGATTTGCAGGAGGGATGTAGGTAAGGCCCATAGATGCCCATGTCTTTGGCAGCAACAGCTGTGCATTTCCATGTATTTTGGTGAGACATTGGAAACCTTTCACCCCTGAGAGAGGTGTCAGGACAACATTAATATTAGTTGTAGAGCCAATTATAATTAACTGTTTCAATGTCAAGCAGACATGTGTGCGACATGGACAGCTATGTATGGGCGTAATTTTTGTGGGTACAGAGTGCCCTTTTTTTCCAGGTGAGAGTGGTATGTCAGGTGAAGGAAGTCGGTATAGCTGGGGAGGTAGGTTGGGTAGGTTAACAGACAGGACAGACAAGATGCATACAGGGGCGGTGTATGACACACGTGGGGGGGTTACACAATTGACGGGGACGGAGGTTGGGATATCCAAGATGCATGAGCCCACAGATGGCAACAGTGGAACTGATATCCCCACCCATAGGCAGTTGCCACTGTTCCTTCACAGCCCAGGACGGGGCTGTGCTGGGGGCTGTGTAGGCGGGGCAATGGCCGGGGCCGTTAGCTGTGCCACACGAGCCTCGATCTGGCGTAGGGGCCCAAGAACAGAGTCTTGGATCTCCCTTTGCACCACAGACCGGACACCTTGGAGGGTGAGTGGACGAACCCCTCCGGCCACACTTGCAGAGGGGACGGGCCCCATCCCCTGCAGCGCTTCCACCCGAAGGTGGCACAGGGCCACCGGAGGGTCCGCCTGGGCACTAGTGCCAGGTGCAGTCGCCAGCTGAGGTGGGAGAGGTGGGTCCGCTGGGACCTGCCTTCCCAAGCATTCTAGGTTTGTGAGTAGTTATGTTAGTTTGGGTTAGTGGCATTTTATTCCATTCAGATTAGTTGTAACAGCATGCATTGGTATTCCCATCAAACAAACACCCAGATATTAACACCATTGAACAAGGGCATATCAATATCACATGCATTATTTGAACAGAAATACACAGTCAAACAACATGCAGGGTTGATTAATGGCAACAGGCCATCAAATTTGCAGGTATGAACAGGGCACATGCACAAACAGACATGCATATATTTTTGAAACGGACAAATGTCCATGATTAATGAAATGTTCACATACCATTATTTAGTGGGTGTTGTTATATGGAATTATAGGGTTGGGTGGAGATAGAAAGTGGTGACACATTCATATGTTACACATTGATTTACATTTGCAATAGGTACACAATTAAGTTGAGGTTGATGTTTCAAAATAATTTTTATTTGACTGTCATGCTACACCTGTTACAAATACATCACTATCCTACTTATTTTGAATCTGATCAGATACATCATACTGCTACACTTTGATGACAGGACAGGGGACAACTATGGCTGTTTAGTCTGTCAGATAATCATTCATTCTATCTGCAAATTGTTTACTGTGATCACCATACAGACTTTGGCCTAGACATTCCAGATTCTGACACACTGAAATCAGTTTGGGATATTAAGATGTACTTCCCACATGCATTTAGTTCTGTAGAAACACACTGGGGCTAATATATTCAGGGGTTATTACTACTTTATTTATTCATACATGACCCTTTCTGTCACTCTCACACATCCTGCAACTTCACAGTTCAGGTTGGTACTTCTAGGCTTTGTTCACATGTTAGACTGGTGGTGATTCAAACACTTTCCAACAGCCTCACTTCTGTCATGATTCAGCATTTCAACAGGGGATATATCTCACATATGACTACCTCAGATTCTGAAGCTGTACTCTTGAGACTACTGCAGGTTACACTATATTTAATTCATGGTGGGACATCTGTATTACAGCACTGTTTGATTCTATCAATTATATTTCCAGTTACACTTGCATACTGATGAACTTGTTGCAGCCATACCTGCAGACTTTCAATTCCTGCTTGCACATTATATTACTTTTAATCAATACACTGCAGTGTTCTGATACATGCTACAGTACAATATTTATTTACAAGTAATGGGTGGGGTTACTAACCTGCATGGTGGCGCAGCCGCACCAGCCTACGGGCATACATCTTGCGGTTTGCAGAGCGGACACCTGCAGCTGTAATACGAAAGAAGTAATATTGGACTACACATCTCCATGGTATCAGCCAGTTGAAATCCTTACATACATAAGCAAAATGTAACTTACTCAGTAGTGGGGCATTGGGCATATCCCGGGCCTCCTAGATCCATTCGGTCAACTGGTCTTGCTTGCGTCGCTTCAGGTCCGCATGGTGGTGACGGACCTGCTCACCAGTGCGTGGAATGCCAGTAGCACTGGTCAGATCACGAGCCAACTGGTCCCATGCCTCTGCCCTATATGCTCCCCATGAGACCTGGCCCTGCATGAGTTGGGCCTCGTGATGATGGACAAGGAGCCAGACCATGTATCTGGACTCCTCAATGCCCCAACGCTGTGCTCGAAAGCAACGTCCCTCACCTACTCCACTCATTCTGACTGCAGGTCTGTTCTACAATCGTTTCTGCTGTGTATTCCCACCTATGGGGCTTATATATGCCGCTTTTCCTGCACATTTCTCTGATTGGCCATTTTGGAATTGTATCTACTTCACTAAAAATGCTTTATCATGCTCCATTCTGGATTTTATCCCATATATATGCTATTTCTGCATTTCTAAGTATTGCTGTCATGGCTTAGTGGTTTAGTACCTTGACTCTAGTGCATGGTATCCTGGGTTCGAATCTAACAACTGATTTTTGATTTTCTTGACAGAAATGAGTTGAGACCTGTCAATCAAACATGCCAAAGGCACTTTTAAGCACTTAAAAGCAGGTCTGCGCTCGTTTGCGAGGAGGTAACGCATGCGCACTGGCAGTTAGCTTGTGGGAGCGGCGCGCAAACGGTGTGCGCTGGGATAAACCATAATTGGCTAGTGACACACATGTTCAGCTAAGCACAGCTAGTTGCAAACAGTTTCAGCCTGTTAAACCGGTGCTTAGCAACGGGCACGCAGTTTGCAGCTTTTTAAACACTACTCAGCTACAGGCAGTCTGTCTCACAGCAGCTTAGCTATCAGTACATTTCTGACTATTTTTATTATTGTGTTACTTCAAAATATATGCTCCATTTCATTCCATTTTACAAAAGGTAATACTTTTACATTTGTACAATACTGTCAGGGGGCTTTTTAGTGCTTATTTACAAAAAAAAAGGTTGTTGTGGGGGCTCGAACCCGGCTTGCCTACTCTTAAGCTGGCAACTCTACCGCTAAGCTATTTCTTCTTGGCTTACTTTGCATATTTAGTTCTCATATCCTTTTCCACTGATTGCTAACTGCAGTTGCACTAGTAGCACACCAGCATACACCAGCACACAGTAGCAAACATTTACGGGTTTAAAAAATACAACAGTTTTTATTCTCATTTTATAGCCTCTGTTCACTTTGTACACTGATGGTCTGTGGGGGAATGTGTTGTGTAGTGTGTTTATTTACATTTCCATGGCCTCTCTCGTGGCTGTTTACATTCAGCCATTCTACACTTACGGGGGCGTGTCCGCATGCAGGGCTTAGCCTATGGACACGCCCCCTACTCTCTTACACGGACCGTGTAAGAGTTACAGTGTGATTCAGCATGCCTCATGCACCTCATGCATATGCATGACATGCTGACATCACACCGTTTTACTGCAGCCTCCGTGTAAGAGTTATAACTCTTACACGGAGGCTTCCTGAATCCGGCCCATTGTCTTTAAATAAGGTTAAAAAAAGTAATGTATGGAAGGTAAATAAGAAATGTAATAATAATTTTTATAGGAATCAAAAATCTAAAGGTTTAGAAAAAAATTACATGGTAATGACTTATGATTTGTTATCAGAAGAAGTTAGTCAGGTAATTAAATTTTACTGGAATTCATTATTGAAATATAAGGACTTGATAGAAATTTTTCCAAAAAATATTATTTTTTCTTACAAGAGAGGTAGGAACCTTAAGGACATGTTGATCCATGGAGGATTTTCTACCCCTAAAATTAATTTAAATATAGATGTGAAGTTAATGGGAATTTATCCATGTGGGAAATGTATTTCTTGTCAGAATGTATGTAAAACATTTGATTGTATAAATGGAAGGCATTTTCAGCCCTCTGGTAAATTTTCATGTAATATGGAAGTAGTTATATATGCATTGAGATGTCCATGTGGATTATTTTATATAGGGGAGAGTAAACGTGCTTTCAAAGTAAGGTTGCAAGAACATGTTAGAGATATTAGAAATAAAAAAATAGAAAGCCCCCTTGCAATGCATTTTAAAGATTATCATAGTAGTGATCCAAAGGGTGTGTTTGCTACTATCTTGGAACACATTGTTTTAGATAAAAATGATGAAATAGTTCAAAGGAGACAGTTTTTATATTGAAATTTGACACTATGATACCCAGAGGCATTAATGTAGAATGCAACTGGAGAGTTTTTTTGTAATTAATTGATAAATTGTTTAATTAATATTTTATGGTATAAATATGTGTTGTAATGAATTTGATAGTATTCTCCTTGAAGGCGAAAGCCGAGGCACTAGATAGAGACTATCCAATAAATAAGTGTTGGATCCTGTTTTTTGTCGTTACATTCTAAGAAATATAATATACCCTACACTGACTAATTACATTGCAGTGACTATGAAACAAAGGCAAGCCACTTTGCAGCTAAGTAATGACAAAGGACACATTATTTTCCTGGGTAAAAATTCAAAGAGGGATATTTCAGGGTGATTATTTGTTACCACTGCTAATTTCTCTTGTCCTTAACCCATTAAGCTGTTTACTTAATAATTTAGCCCATGGTTATAGTTTAGCTCCTTGAAAACAAACTTGTCTAAATATATGTAAAAATACAAAAAACGCTCGCAGCCCGATGAACTGTTTAAAGTTGCAATAAATGTTATTTGTATTTTTACAGTGTCCTATAGAATATTAAGTTTGTTGTCTAAAGATATCATCTATTTTTTGAGGATGATTTAAACTGTATAGTTCATCAGTCATGAATTGGAAAGCACAAGTAAAAATGGTTAAAACTTTACTGGATAACACAAGAATGACATTTGGTCTTCATAAATGAGCAAAAGCTGTATTTATAAAAGGGAAGCTGCAGCACAGAGAGAATATCAACTCGAACCAGGAATGCAATATAAAGGAACTTGAGCAGGAGGCAGTGTGTAAATATTTGGCTTTTACAATTACAGCCATCAATGAATGTTACAAGCTTCATTCGACTTTTAATGGTACTATAATGGTATCGTATTTCTATCTGAACTTAACCATTTCAATGTTTAATGTTATTCTTCAATGTTAAGTAAGTTTTAGTCATATGATAAGGAAGTTATTTAAATGAAGTCATTTTCCAGTGGGATTTGTTATGATGAAGTATTTCCATTAAGAATGAAAGCATTATAATCCAATGAATCTGTTTATTCATAACATGAAGTGTTTATGGATTCAATTGTGCTGTGAATTTTTTGATCACAGGTCTTGTGAATGATTATTGGTTTTGGTTGCTTGTTGCCAGCTGTCTTTCTTCATTTTTTGGGTTTTGTTTTATTGGACAGCATTTGCACTCTCAATGCCCTTACAGGACTTGTTCCCTACTTGCACCAGCAATGCTGGCATAGATCCTTCTCCATCAGACTGCATGGCTCTAGTTGTTGAGCTTACACTGCTGATGCAGCTCCTGACTCATCTGATTAGCTTGGACCAAGTGCCTGCTATGTTAGTGGAGTCACAGAATTGGAAAGGAATGAACAGCACGACTGGAGTGGATAATGCTATTCCATCTGAATGACACTATGGCAACCATGGGAAATGATGTGGTCTGGTTATTCATAACTCTAGAGGTATTAATGAGGGTATAGTAACTGTTAATAATTTAGCTGATGGCAATGACACCATGCAGACGTTTAATACTAACACTAAGCATATCTTGCCAATGTTATCTGATTGGTTTGATAAGGACTTTTCATTCTCAGCAACTGGAGAGTTTTTTGTTGAGAGTGATTCCTTCGTTATTATAATATCTCAACTGAAAAAGAAGCTGTTGAATGAGTGTGCAAGGATCCAGTGTATTCCTAAGGGACTGTGCCTATGGGAATTTCCAAATAGGATAGATTCTGGTTTGGTCTTTCACATTAAGCTTGTTGAGATGATTGACTAGCATGGAATTTAGCTTTTGAAGGCTCTAATTTTGGACAATGAAAGCCAGACAGAGACATTAAGGAGATTTATTCAGACATTTGACAAATTGGTTTGGGAAAATTATTTAATAATTATTTTAATAAGTATAGCAACATATTTAAAAGAATTGAACAATAATGTAATATCATAAAAGCTTGGAAGCAAAAAAAGTCATTTAGAGGTGTTAAGAATTATGGAAAACATTTATCTTTTATCAGGGAGGGGCAGAGGCAGGCAATTTTAACAAATATGTATGTTGTTGGGCACATCAGGAATGGTTTTATGGTTTTAATATATTTAACTACAGTGCTTGTCTTATTTCTGATAGTCATTTTATAATGTTTGAAAGGGATCTTGCATATGTCTACACTACCAGGCAACGCCTGATCAATTATTTCATTAATGTCAGATTGTTCAGTAGGAAATTGAATTTAATGGTAATGTATACCTGAAGCACAGTGGTACTGTCTATGGTGACTTTAGCAGAAAAAGTACATTCAACTCCACCCCCACCCACACACACAAACACACACACACACACACACACACACACACACACACACACACACACACACACACACACACACACACATACACACACACACTCACACATCACCCTCCCATTCAGTTATTTGAAAACATGTGAAAACTAAATTGATACAGCCGATAGTAGCCAGAAGACGCATTTTAAGAATAACCTTGCTATTAAGGACTGGGTATTATTTGATGTTTTGGATAAATGGCACTACAATCTATATTATGAAACCTGATATGGGTGGGGAGACAGTTTTAATGAACACAATTGACTATTCAGGCAGAATGTTAGATATTCGTTATAATACTAAAACCCAAGGGGTGGCCAGTAGGAAACCTTAACAGAATATAAAGAGATAGTATGGCAGTTAAGACTGAACACAGCCAACCCACCTGATCTTAATGATTATATATTATTCAAAGCATTTTAAATGGAGAAGTACTTGAGGAAGTATATTGCCTCCAGGTAAAGAATTGTAACATTCTTTATAGTATTCATTAGTCTGGTAGATTTATCAGATGATATGTTCACTTTCTATATCTAGAGTTGTTGTTGTTGTGTCTTTCGGCTTTTCCCGGTTAGGGGTCGCCACAGCAGAACTCCGGTCCGCTAATGATTGGCAGTATATTTTTACGTGCTGGCTTGCCGGGCCTAATGCACAACCTTCAACGAAGGAACGTCCATTCACACATGTCGCCACGGCCACACAGACGATGCTCTAACTGAGAATCGAACGGGCAATGTCTAACTGTGAGGTGACAACGCTACCAAGTATTGGTATTTATATCTCATTTTTACAATTTATAATTATCTGTTTTAAACATAATATTAATTTATACGTATGGTGTATTTGTATTTTGTATGTATATGCATACTTAATTTTTTCGATGTTTAGTGTTATTCAGCACTGTTAAGTAGGTTTGAGTCACCTGATCGGGAGATTATTTAAATAAAGTAATTTTGGGGTAGGATTTGTTCTGAAGAATTTCAAATGCATTTTCACTAAGGATGAAAGTGCTAAATACTTTGGTCCAATAAATCTGTTCATAACATTGAGTGATTGTGGAGTCATTCATGCTGTGGATTTTTTGGCTGCAGGTCTTGGTGGTTGATTGTTGGTTTTGGTTGCTTTCTGCCAGCTGTCTTTCGTTTTTTTTTAATTCACAGTTTGTGTTAAAAAATTTAGTACCGATTTATTTGGGCCATAAACTGAAATCACTTGGCCAGATAAAACTGCGCTGTACACATAATAACAAAGAGTACAATTTCTTGAGCTGAGTTGTCAGTTCAGCAGCTTAATATTTTGAGAATGGCTGCCTGTGAACATTTGAGTATGATGAAGTGAGTTTATAATGTACAGATGCAGGAAAAGTGCAGTGGAGGGCACAATGTAGAGTCAATGACTCACGCCATCACAGAGACAATAATTCACTTCTTCATGGATGTAGCACTTCACTGATTTATTCAGTACAAATTGATTGCGCTCAGGAATGGATCTATATTATCTTGTTGAAACGGCATAACAGTGAATGCCATTTCAACGACAAATAAAGAGTGAACTGGAAATAGAGCAAAAGCCCAGGTCGGAGATTTTTTTTTCCTAGAGAAAACCAATTTCTTGGCCGTCGCCGTGACATTGCCCTTTATCCCACTGTAGTGCTATCTCAGAGTTGGTATATTTAGTTAGGGGGATGTGGGGGGCACAGCCCTCCACTTTGGAGGATGTGGGGGGCCAAGCTCCCCACTTTGAAATGTTTTAACTGGTGTGTTGTGTCGTGTTGGTTTACCGATGTTTTTCCCTAGGAAAAAAAATCGGTGACCTGGGCTTTTGCTGTTTTTGCAATTCGCTCTTTATTTGTCGTTGAAACGGCATTCACTGTTATGCCATTTTCGACAAGATAATATAGACCCCTCAGGAACAAGGTGCAGAATGTAGTGATATAGGATCACAAATCACAAATCACACATCACAAACACAAAGGTACACTCAAATGCTACATTTGATATATTGAGCAGCATGTTGACATGTATATTGTACCTTGCAAAATTTCAAAATTCCTCTATTATACTGAAAATGACTAAGAGTTATAGATATTCAAAAATGTGGTACTGAGAAGCTTGTCATATGACAAGAAAATAATTCCTGTACTAATTCATACATTTACCATGATGTGATTCATGAGTCACAGTTACTGACTTTCAAATTAATCAAGTGATTTTTTTCAAACCAACTTCGCAGCCTCATATTAAAAACAGTGCTTGCAGCAGACTTAGAAATTGTTCAGCATAAACACTGGCCACATGGTATTATATTTTCACAAGTAATGTTCAGAGAAAATGAACTGATTGCAAAAAGCTGTCAGATCTATAACATGTACCATAAAAGCAACTCCAAAAGAAACATTGATGCCTCAAGAAATTCCAGACAGACAGTGAAGAAAACTTGCTACTAAATTATTTCATTTCAAATACAGTCAAGATCAGTGCTGCTTATTGCTGTAAATACCCTGTGGATATCGAACTAAGTGATACTGCTTCATAAAATGTCTAACACTGCTGATATTTTTTTCTTGTCATAGTATCCCTAAAATACTCATCGCAGTTTTTCACAACACTGGGAGTTTAAAAGCATCACACATTCACCAAGATACCCACAGTCTAATGATCCCATTCATGGAGTTATCCAAGCAATGAAGGATATTATGAAAAATATGCTGGCAGTTCAAGACAGGAGTGACATTTTGCTGATATGAACATTAACCACTCCATTAGAACCCACAAGACTTTTATCTTTGCAGCTGTTTATGATGATGAGAATGACAATAAACTTGTCAGCATCTTTCATTGTACTTCAACCAAATAAAATTACAAATGACCAATTTGCATGGCAAAAAATACAGCAGAAGCAGAAATACTACTAAAACAGATCAGCTGAGAGATTTCCTGTGCTGAGAGAAGCAGAGACAGAATTTACAAGTCATTTGACAAACACATGGAACTATATGAAGATGTTGTAAAAGGAGAAATAATCATGATATGATCTTATATTTACTTTAGACATCCAAAGGTCCTTTTTGGTCCATTAATAAAATAAGGTCTGACATACAGAAGGAATACAAAGCCCATGTTTAGGACAAGACTATTCTCACTAGAATTTAATGAAGTGCCTCAGAAACTACCTAAAATGATTGTTCAACCCAAAAGCTTTGCAAATGCTCAAACCAGACACTGTTATAAAGAGTGACTGTCATGAGTACCCAAAAAAAGTGACCCTGTATCATCCAGAGATGGCCGTCAACCTACTTTGACTATATCATTATTTGCAGGTGACTGCAAAAAGTCCAGTTACAGTAATGTTACCAGAAAACAACCCAGACAGGTCACATAAAATGATTTTGTACCTGCCTTTGATAGCAAGCACCAAGTAATAATGTAGTTAATAAATTACAGTGTATGATTCAAATGAATGTGTGATTTGTATATCTTCTAGGTAACAAGCTACATAAAAGTGGTGTATACATACCATGTGATGTCTCTAGTCTAAGATTCATTATAGTTTAACATTCTATGTACTATTACTACTGGATTAGAATACCCCTAAGTGTCTCTTATTATATTTAACTACTTCTATACAAAATTGTCATCATGGAGACTGATGTACTGATGTGACATTGTTTTTCAGTATCCTTAGCCTCGTTCCATTTTGAAGTTCTGTTTCTTATAATGTGATGTACCTTAAATATTATTAACAAGTTTATTTTGCTCTGTTTCATTACTATGACAGTGCTATGAGTTACTGGCTTTTATATGGTTTACAAAAGGAGAGCAATTACCTCAGTTTAACTGAATTATTCTAATCTGTACTTACTTTAGGCCTGCAAAAGCCCTATTTGGTGCATTTGCATTTTCTTCAATATAAATTGTGTTCAAAAGTTTTACTTTTTAAAATAATCTAGACCATCCCTCCACCATGTTGCAAGATGTGATGTTATTGGCTTTATGTCATGGGTGACTGAAAGGTGTCACTTCAAATCACTAGTAAGGCAAATCACAGCTGATAGTATATTTTACACTGTGCTTAATAAGTCATGCACATCAAAAAACACATTAATCATTTTGCTTTCAGTCAAATGACTTTCCAATGAACTACATGCTACTGGAGTGGCAGATATCCCATGCTGTTATAAGCAGCATTATAACATAGAAAACAGATGAATGCAAGCCAGACATTAGACAGTAATCAGGAAGCTAAGACAATACTAGCGATTTACAGAAAATATGCTGAAAACATAATATATATGGTTAAAAAAAAAAAAAAAAAACATTACTCTAGTATGCCAGATTATTGCTCACATACTAAAATATTAGATGATGCCTGATCATGAGTTATGGCATCTTCGGTAACTGAAGAATTGGGGTACTAATGTGGAAGGCAAAATTGCTACCCTGAAACCCAAAAGAAAAAAGAAAAGGACTGAAGAAAATTACATACACATAAACAGATGCCCAGAGATAGACAGCTATTCTGTTTTAGGTATTGTCATTTAAATTGCAAGTAATCTATCACAAAATGTAAAATTATATGTGAACACAAATCAGCACATCAAAAGGCAGCTGTTTTGTGCACATACTCGTAGGTTCATGGGTAGTAACTAGGAATGCAGACCAGGTGACTATTAAAGATCCTAGCCCAAATTCGCAATTGCCTCATTGCACTTTCTGGTTAAGTGACTTGCTCAAAGTTACACAGTAGGCAAATGTAGTTAATGGATTTCTAATATACTAAGCTGCAATGAGTTAGGCTTCCTTCCCTTACTCTGCTGTTTTCCAAAAACCTGCTGTGAGACTAAAGAATATAAGTGCTTCATTTCAACTATTTTCTGCACTTCTGATTAACTAAAACAATATTTGCTACATATCTGTTTGTTTAAACTCTGCAACTTATTTTACTGCATTTTTTAGATTGTCTGCTAAGTGAATTCATGTTACAACCTGCAGTTACTGTTCATCTCCTTGTTCTGTTCACTATTATTTTATTATTTTTTGTTTATTAATATTGTCATTTTATGTGTATGACTTTTTTATGTCTTCTAATACTCCTTTCACCTTTTCAAGGCTTTTAGTCTTAAAACACACATTACTGAACACAGATCATTTAAACCAGGCCAGCTACCAGCATTCAAGGGCAGTTGCCATTGTAGTTCCACTTTTTACAGTCTAAGATTCCAAGGTCCCCCCCTCTTTTTTGTTGGTTAACCTGCTCTAAATCTACAAATTTAAATTTGTGGTCCGGGTGCCCTTGAATATGGACTCTAAACTTAAACACCTTTTAGAAAATGAAACACAAATTTGTAAAGATCCATGGAACTTCTTAAAAAGGATAGGGGAGATAATAATAACAGTGGATGTGAAAGACCTTTATATAGTGATACCCCATGAACTGGGAGTTACCTGGTTTTGTGACTTTCTCTCATGAAAAGGTGTAGAGCAGAGAAACATCAACGTTTATGAACAACTGATTAATATTGTATTAAAAAAAAACTACATTTATTTTGAAGGTGGTTTTTATGTGCAAACAAATGGAGTAACTATGGGTTCACCGGTAGGCTCACTATTTGCTAATATGGTTATGGTGGAATGGGAGAAAAAATATGTAAAGGAAGGACGCTATAAAGACTTCCTAAGATTTTATGTAAGATTCTTGGATGATTTGTTTTTTATATGGAAGGATAGAAAAGAAAATATTCCCGGTCTCATAGATTTTTTTTAACGGAACCACTGACTTTTTGCAATTTACATCACAAGTAGCGCAAGGGAGTATACCATACTTAGATGTTCTCTTGGAGAAAGATATAAATAATAAGACATATGTGGCACATATTTACAGGAAGTCCACATACTCAAACTCTCTCTCTTACACTACACTAGTCACCATCCCATAACCCATAAGCGAGCAGTGGTTAAAGGCCGATTTGTAAGAGCAGCTAGGATGGTAACAAAGGAAGAACATTTTTCAGAAGAATGTGAAGTGTTAAGAGGGATGTTTGAAAATATGTTACTCACCAAACTTGATAGATAACTTATACCAAGAAGTAGTGAATAAAAGAAACAGGGGGCATTTTAAGCCTATTTTACACTCAACATTAATACAAGAGGAGGATGGACCAGTTATTGAAAGGTTAGGTGATAGTAACAAAGAAAATAGATTTAAGCATGCATTTGTAACAACTTTTGCTATAGAAAGCTATCATATAAGAGGAATAATACAAAATAATTGGTCTATTATTATGATAGAAAAAACATGTAGTAATACTTTAGAGAAAAAAACAACCATAGTGTACCGTAAGGGGGTCACCATGAAACAACTATTGGAGAGGCCTAGAGAAACGAAACAAACTATTAACATAATGAGAAAATGTGGGTGGTGTGCTTACTGTAAATATGTTTAGGAAACCCAAACAATTAAGATAAGAAGACACATAAAGATGAGGGGTAAGTTTGATTGTTCCACAAAGGGAGCGGTATATGTAACCCTGTGCCAGGACTGCCCCGCTTTTTATGTTGGAAAAACTGAGCATACCCTAAAAGAGAGAATATATGAACATACATATGACATGAGGAAAGAAAGGACAACAAATGCATTGTAAAAACATATTCAAGGGCACCCGGACCAAAATTTAAATTTGTGGCTTTAGAGCAGGTTAACCAACAAAAAAGAGGGGGACCTTGGAGTTTTAGACTGGAAAAAGTGGAACTCCAATGGCAACTGCCCTTGAATGCTGGTAGCTGGCCTGGTTTAAATTATCTGTGTTCAATAATGTGTGTTTTAAGACTAAAAGCCTTGGAAAGGTGAAAGGAGTATTAGAAGACATAAAAAAAGTCATGCACATAAAATGACAATGATAATAAACAAAAATAATAAAATAATAAAACCAAAATAACTTGAAAATATGTTGAAATCCCAACGGAAAGACCAGGCAGAGAAACACAGACACTAAATCATCCAGAATGAAATAAAATGGTATTTATTGAAACAAATGGTAAGCGCTTTCGCAGTTAAGCTTCATCAGACCAAATACAATTACTGAAAGGCACTCCATTTAAACACATGATAAAAACCAAAACCCAATCACAGAAACACATTAATTACAGGTAAATTAAAAGTAATAAACACCATTTAAAGATGCACTATCACATCTCTTAATAATTTCACATAAAAATGCATATAACAACAAATATAAAAAAGCAAAATAATTTGCACTATCATATGAGATGAAAAAATAAAAAATAAAAAAATAAAAAAATAAAAAATAAAAAATAAAAACAGATAACAATCACTTTGGAAGTCTCCTTTTCTTCAATAAGGGCTTAATAAAAGCCCTCTCATTTAAACCTCTCCCTCTGTCTGCACGAAGCATAATAATCCAATAGGTCTCCCTGTGTTCTGTATGGGTAATGATATCACCTTCCCTAACACTGGGGAGGATGGTCTCAATGACCCTAAAACTAAATGTATGGGTCTCCCCAGCATCCATAACATGTTTTGAAAGTGTATTATGTATAGACCCCTTCTTAATGTGATACACATGTTCCCTCATCTTATCACGCAACACCCTATTGGTCTTACCTATGTAGAAAGAGTTACAGATGGCACTCTCTGCTAAATGCACCACATGAGCGGTAATGCAATTGGCATGAGCATGGAAGGTAAATTCTCTGCAGAGGTCAGGGTGGTGGAACAAGCTAGAAGTGTTAATAAAAGAACAGAAATTACATTTGCCACATGGTATAGTAAGACTCGGAGCAAAACCTATTGTGCTTGGTCCCTTGTCATAACAAAGTAACCTTTTCAAGTTTTTTCTATTCTTAAACAAAAACCTAGGTTTATCACCAACAATCTTACCAATACCCTCATCAACCTGTAAAATGGGCCAATGCTGTGTAAACAAACTAGTAATCTCTCTATGATCACTAGTATAAAAAAGGGGGATCCTGATATCACTTGTACCTGGACCAGATGTATTACCATTACACACACAAGTTTCAAATGGGGGTCCAAAGTAAGGTCTTGCCGTAGTGGTCCTTAACTGTTCTAGTGTTTGTCAAATATTGCAAAATATCTGCTGCAAAAATTCTCTTCCCTGATCTTGACAAATGCATGACATCCTGTCTGAACATGTGTACCCAAAACTAGGCTTGGATGCTCTACATATTTCCATTTTTTAAAACAGGACATGTCTCCACAGTGGTGAAAAGGGCATTCTATATTGCTCACCACATAAGTAAGGGCATTGCATCCCAAAAAAATAAGTTATAACCTCTCTGTACTCTTCTCTCATCAGGCCAGTAGAGTACAATGCCCCTTTTGGTATGTACCTTTCTAAGCACCTACAGCATTTGGAGAGATCCCAAAGTTCCTCACAGGGAAAATTCAAAGTCTTCAGCATCTGTCCTATGTGGATCATCTGAAATCACTGTCACTTTATTCTGTTTCATACAGACTACTCAGAGGAGATCTATGCCTTGCATATAAGGCAATCTTTGACCCTGCTTTATTGGAAATGCTGCATATCCACATTTTCAATGGTACACGGCTTGCTCAGTCTAAAGACCTTAACCTGGTATATGGCATTAATAGAACCTGCTGGAGGGATAGATTTGTCTCCCAGAGGTTACCACATCTTTAGAACAGACTCCCACTTCATGTCAAACAGAGCACCTCATTGGCCTTCTTCAAACGCAATCTGGACGATTAGATGAGTAACCAGAAATTCACCATGGGGATTCCACCTGTGCTCCTTTGGACAGGGGGAATTGGTGCTGATCATGGTAATATGGGTAGAAATTGGCTAGGTTTGTAAGGGCCCTAGGGCAATTAGCCTAGTAACTTCCTATGATCCTATGATCCTATACTTTTGAGACTGCATAGTGATTCTATTGCTTTACTGATAAACCAAATTTGTCCCACTAAAGAATGTGATTAAGGGGACATTTTTTCTACTTTTCAGGGCAAATAACATAAAAGCCAAAAATGTCAAATGTCTGAGTGCCAGAGATACAGAAGATGGTATGGAATTCGACATTTTAGGCCAGAATATTTACCATAACTTGTTCCTGTCAAACTTGTAAAACTGCCAGTGTGCTTTACTGTGTTCAAAACTTAAAACCCACTTTAATTTTGCTTGTATACCTATATTGAAAACCGTATCACAGTTGTAGCAAAATTTAGCTATGAAGTTTGGTTTTTATATTTATTTTTTATATATTTTTGTTGCTTATGTGTTTGTTTTTTGAACATCTTACTAGATTGATGAGCGTTCATGTAGCAGTTAGTGTTTTACTGTAAACATCATATCAGGTTTATACTTAGTTAACTATATGGATGGCAGGACTGTTTCAGCTTGTGTTGCAGCTTAGCATTACATTTTTCAAAACATCAGTATACTTGCAACAGCATGATGAAATGGTTCATGTATGATGTATATTATATTGTTTAGATATCTGCAATATATGTCTTATTTATTATATTTGAAATCTATTACATAAGTTGTGGTTGGAACACACTAAAAATTTACTTATTTTGCTAAAGTGTTAGGTCACTTTAAATCACTTGGTTTCCACTAATTATGTAATTGGAGGGAAAAAGGTTGCTAGCAGTGATTGGTTTAACAGTGTTTAAAATGTTTAGGCTTGTGATAGAATTTTATGTCTGGTGAAGCATAGGATTACTACTCGAAAGCGCTTACATGTCTTTTACTAAATAAATCGTTTGGCTTTATGCCGCGCTTGTCCTTTGCCTGCTTGGATTTCTTGCATTACAGTTTTGGAGCTTGGTCTGGACTTTATCTGGTGCAGTGGTTTTGTTTTTGCCTAGAGTTGTATAAATGTCCAAAAATAGTACCTACTCACTATATAATGCCTGAATCAAATTTCAGAAAAATGGAACTTCCATTGTTTTAGTACTGAACGCATTTCTAGATGCAGCATATAAATTTAGTGTGTTGAAATTGTGATTAGAGAGAGAAATGTACTGTGGTGTAATATGCTGGCATTTTTACATTTTCCCTCCCTCATCCCCATATTAGTACTTACAGCATTCTCACAGTGATTGCTTTGAATCACATTAAGTTGTTCAACATATAATAACTGACCAGACTGTTAAAACCATTCTTATACTGCAAGCCTGCAAATTTATAGAATGCACCACTGAATGCATTCAGTGAATCTGAAAACAGTTAAAAGTGTTTAAACAATTTGAGCAATGAGCCTATTAATAAATTCAACCACTTGTGCAAGGAGTAGTTGATGTTTTTCATTTGGAGAGGTATCTGACCTTCATTGCAATACAGGAAAATTGACCTTAAGTTGTGTAGAACTTGAAGACAATGAGAATATTCAAAAGTTACCCCTGGTTATGTCATATAAGACCTTGGGTTTACTAGTGGAAGGATCACTGATGCATAATATACAGATAAAGATACATCACTGATGCATAATATACAGATAAAGATACGTGTGATCCATAAGGTGAAGTACCCTAGCCACAGTTTAACCCATATATATATATACTATTACAGGTAAAATCAAAGCCATTAATCCAATGATAATACCCCACATTATATTTCTACTTCAGAATGTACCAGTATGGGGTAACCACACCATACTGATAGATATCCAGGAGTATATTAATGGAAAGAAAACACTTGCAAACTGCCAAAGATAATCAAATGAAAAAATGCAAAAACAACAGTACGGTCTTTGGTATACCTCCACGACCTCTCAAAACACTTATATGGAGCCTTTAAAAACAATGACACTTTAATAAAACACTTAAAATAAATGAAAGCACAAACAATAGTCTTTTCCAAAGGTGAGCTGTAATATCCGATAAGCGCTTTCGGCTCTTAGCCTTCATCAGATCATAATTTCCTGTGGCTCCCCTCTTTAGTTAAAACTTAAAGTCAGCCAATAAAATGCTAGCTTCTGGGTGACACCTTCCATCCATCCAACAGAAATATACCAATGATTCTCTTTGACAGGTATCGGCCTCCTAGCCTGTATCAACAGAAATCCTTCTGTTTTTAAGAATAGGCTTAAATGGAACCATGTTATTTAGACCAGGGAAGCGATCTGCTCATAGGTTCACTATCCAGTTAATTTCTCTTATCTCAGTGTGATTGGTAACATCCCCTTCCCTAATAGTTTGAGGCACACACTCAGTAGTTTTAAAAACAAACCTATGAGTAGGATTAGCGGAAATATGTAGTGCAAGTGCATTCTTGGGATCCTTGTTGCTAATATCTCTTAAATGCCATTGAACCTTAAGATGCTGGTCTATTTTGCCAATGTAAAAGGCATTACATTGGCAACAGGAGGCAAGGTAAACCAGATGTCGGCTATTACAATCTGGATAAACATCAAAAACAAGTCTTTTGTTGGTAATGGGGTGGCAAAACATATTACTACTATCAATCGACGTACAGGCTTTGCACCTACTTCATTTAAAAGTCCCCTTTCTATCAGAGATTTTCTTACAATTAAATCCATCCTTGCCACAAAGTAATCTCCTGATATTTTTCTTGTTCTCGAAAGAAAATCTCGGATGGTCACCTACAATGTTTTTTATTTTGCTATCCTCCATCAGTATCGGCCAAAATATTCTTATTATTTTACGTATCTCATAAGTATTAGTACTGTATGTAAGAGTACACTTTACCACATTATCTTTTCTCCTATCTTGCTTACTGATGGTAGGTCCTTTGCTGGTGTAGTATGGGCTCCCTTTACCAACCCTTAGTTCATTAATGTCAGATCTAATCTTCAGGTCTTGACTTTTATACCCTCTGTTACAGAGATGCTTCTGTAGATTTTCACATTCTCTGGTAAACTCAATATCACTAGTGCAAAGTCTGGAAATTTGAAGCACTTGATTTTCTATAACATTTTTAAAAATGTGGTTAGGATGCATGCTGTTGCAATGCAAATAATGATTCTTCCAAGTATTCTTTCTATGTAGACTAGTCTTTAGTCCAACACCATGATATAAAGTAAGTTTAGCATCTAAAAAGTCAATTTTTTCTATTGAATGATTGACCTTAAATTCCAAGAAAGTTCTGCTAGAGTTCAAAAACTCAGTAAACAGCATCAGTTGATTCTTATCACCTTCCCACAGAATAAAAATGTCATCCACAAAATGACCATAGTACAGTAGATGTGAAAACCAAGGGTTGGCATCACTAAGGACCTCAGTTTGTTCGCAATGGGCAAGCACCAAATTCGAGTAACTCTTGGCACAGGGGGTGCTCATGGCAATCCCCCATGTCTACCAGTAATAGTCTTTGCCATAAATAAAAACATTATTTTCAAGGGGTGGTGCTGTTGCAGTGTTGTCACCTCACAGTTAGACGTTGCCCGTTCGATTCTCAGTTAGAGCGTCTACTGTGTGGCGATGTGCGTGAATGGGCGTACCTTCATTGAAGGTTGTGCGTTAGGCCCGGCAAGCCAGCATGTAAAACTCTACTGCCAATCATTAGCGGACCGAAGTTCCGCTGTGGCGACCCCTAACTGGGAAAAGCCAAAAGACACAAACAATCTCCAATAAGAAGCACAACAAATCCGCTTTATGCCCAGTCTGATGGAGAAATTCTCAAATAGCTTCAATCCCATACCTATTGGAAATAACAGTGAATAAACTGTTCATGTCTATAGTAACAAGAAGAAGGTCAATCATGTTAGATAGATTTCATGTTTTCATATAGATTTCTACAAAAAAAAAAAAACACCTGTATCCTTCAAAACTGAATTGGCTTTCAGCAAAATATTTTTCAACTCATTCTCTACATAAATAGAAAGAGGCTCAGTTATCCATCCTCATCCTGCTACAGTAGGTCTTAAGGGTGGATTTTCATAATCTTTATTAAGTTTAGGTAAGCCACTGATACTTGAAATAGTGGGTTTCTTTACCTCAAAGAAGTCAAATAGCTCCTTGCTTAGACATATTTCCATGAACATATCAGACAGGCTATTGTGAAACCTGGAAACCATTATCTACAATTCCCTCTTACTTATTTTCCTATAAGTGCATTCATCATCCAGCATATCTAGCATTCTGTTCCTATACCACTCAGAGTCCAAAACAACAATAGCTCATCCTTTGTCAGCAGGTATTACGACAAGATCATCCCTTTCTTTGAGCTGAAACAAGGCTTCTTTCTCTGCAATGTAATGTTATAGACGAGCCCACTCTTTCTTTTACTCCACCTGATCTTCCCAACTTCATTCTCACATAATTTTATAAAGAGCTCAACTGCAGGATGATTCACAGGTACAAAGGTACTCAGACGCTTATACTGTTCATGTTTCCAGTTATTGTCACTCCAAAGATAGATTTCAAAGTCACATTCCTGCCAAACTGTTTAATGTCTGTCACAAACTCATTTAAGTCTGAACCTAAAAAAAGGGATAAAAGTAAGACTCCTGCTTAGCAGTTCTATCTCCTCATAACTAAGTGGTGCATGTGAGAGATTCACCACCAAAGTCTGATCTGTTTCACTCAAAAAGTTAATTTTTCCTCTTCCTTTTCTGACTTGGTGATCATGGATTCCTGTGTACCTGTTGCTTCATAAAAACTGGACGTTGGCAAGTGAATGGTGCATGGACTACCCCTTCTTTGGAACTAGTCCCCAGCGAAGTACTCACAGCAGGTTCTGATTCCTTAACTAAAGAGGTTTACATGACAGAGGTGGTATTTACATCTATTAGGTCTATCGTTCTTATAGTGGACTCTCATTGTGATACTTCACATTCTTGATTGACAGATGTCTGACTGTCTGAGTCAAACTAGTCTCTTCTATTTTCTTTATTAACTTGATTTAAAGGGAAATGGTCAATAATAACACTCCCTTTACTTACACTAGATTTCCTTTTATGGAAGGGTCTATTCCATCCATTATTACTTAGATCTTCCTTCAGCCATTCAAATCTATGTCCTTCTTTGAAATCCTGAAAATCACAAATAATTTTCCTGGTATTTTGCTCTTTTAGCGTATCCTCATAAACGCTGAGATTAAGCTGCAAAGTTTCAAGTTTCCATAAACATATCTCGTTCATCTGTTCTAACTCAGCCTGTTTCTGTTTGATTATTTCAGCTATCTCACCCCTTTCAGCAAAGCACCCCTCCTAAGGCACTGATAAATCATAAAAGCCAGTTTATATCAACCCCAAAACATTGCAGAATATAGTTCAACAATGTGAAATCTATCTTATTCTGTCCCCTAACATTTGACTATTAATATACTCCTGGATATCTATCAATATGGTGTGGTTCACCTATACTGGGACATTCTGAAGTAGAAATATAATGTGGGGTATTATTATTGGATATAATGGAAGGCGTTACCCAGAAGCTAGCATTTTATTGGCTGACTTTAAGTTTTAACTAAAGAGCGGAGCCATAGGAAATTACGATCTGATGACGGCTAAGAGCCAAAAGCGCTTATCGAATGTTACAGCTCACCTTTGGAAAAGACTATTGTTTGTGCTTTCCTTTATTTTAAGTGTTTTATTAAAGCTTTATTGTTTTAAAAGGCTCCTTATAAGTTGTTTGAAAGGCTGTGGAGGTATACCAAAGACTGTACTGTTGTTTTTCCATTTTTTCGTTCGGTTATCCTTGGCAGTTTGCAAGTGTTTTTTTTTTTCCATTTTGCTGTTTTTCTCTTTTGGACTGCACATGGCCGAAGGTAACTATCAATTTGCAGATAGAAGTAGTGACTTAAAGGATGGAATGAGAAGTAAAACCTTATTGGAGTTGTTATGTGAAACTATGAATCCTCTTTTAAAGCTAAATTTGGAACATGGAATAATGGAACCTGACTTTCCAGTCGCTGATGAAGAGAGTTTTAACAAAGTTGTTAAGGTGGTAGAGAATGCAGCCTACTACCTTAAAAGGCTGCAATGGCAGCATTTTCACCTTGAAGCTAGCATGCTTTATAAGATATTATCACGGGGAATGAGGGTGAAGTGCTTACACACTTATGGAAACAGTTTGCCAGATTTGCTTGCTGAATGGCAGGCCATTAACCTGGAAACCAGTTTTAAATATATGTGTCTATGTATTGAGTACTTCAAACCCAAAGAGGCTAATGTAGCTGAAATATACCAACTCTGAGATCACACCACAGTGGCAGAAATGGCAAAGTCCAGAAAACAGCCCAGTGATTTTTTTTTCCATAGGAAAAAAAATCACTGTTCCATGCTTTCAGTATTTTGCCATTTTGCATAATGACATTAGACTAAACAGTGTTCGCAATTCATTGCATTCACTAAAATAATAGGGACCCAGCTAGGGTAATATACACTGAATGAGTGGCCTTTGGTTATCTGGAATGGGGTAGAGGCCCAACAAACTCTATTTGAGACAATTTGAAAGTCCAATAATGTGTTTCTAGAGCTAACAGGAATTTCTGGAGAGCCCAAGGCATACATGACTTGGACCAAGTCTTACAGAAACTCATGGAGAATTATTTTATACAATTTCCTGATTTATGTAAGCTTTTTAATCTTAAGGAGCAGGACTGGTTGCCTTATGTGCAAATAAACAGATCTGGCTACACCATATTTACCCAGCAGAAGTTGTGTGTAGATCTATTCAGTGGAAGAAATGGAGTCGGCTCAAGTCATGTAGGGTAGGGACAATATATAAAGACTGAGGAAAGCTAAGTCCCTGAGGAAACAGATGGTGGAAAGAAGGAAACTACAGGAGCAGGTGGATTTTCAAATGGATAACTGAAAGAAGGCTGGGAAGCTCTGGGGAGACTTATTTGCTGGCCCCATTACAACGATCAGTAGCCTTGATTGTTATTATCAGTGGTATTATACCCCTGTCTAGCAAGTTCGATTTGATGCTACTGTAAGGAATATATGCTGAAAATGTGATCAACCAAAGGCAGATAACATGCAATTGGTCAGTGCTAAACACTGGAAAACAAGTGCATTTTCTCAGCAAGATCTCTTTGATAATTTCTTTCATCATCACATAGGCAACCATTTATGTTCATTTAAAGATGCACATCCCTGTCCATACATTCCTCATGCTTGGAAATTATTATTTAATGATTATGATTATTGTAATAATTGTAATAATTCTGCAGCTAGTGGGCAATTAGTCTGTATGCTGTTTTTTAGAAAAGGCTAAAACTGTTATCTAATGTTATGTAACTGAGCTGATATATCGTATATATAGTTGTGTTATTCTTAGTTATGTTTAAGTTTTTCCTTGCATTTTGACTTGTTTTCAATAAAGTTCAGATTAAAATAAATAAGTACAAGCACAGACTTTTAAATACTGACTGTTTGCATCTATGCTAACAATTTGCCACCACGTGACTTTTACTGTGTCTTTAATGTTTTGATTACCATCCGTATCATTGTATATCTGAGTGTACTCCTACTAAAACATCTTGTTCCTTTTCTCTCAGATACCTTGTTACTTCTAATCTGACAAACGACTGGATATACAATGCAGTACCAGCACTGCTACAAAAACTCTTGTACTGTTTTTCCCAATACTGTACTCCTCTCAATCTCTCAATGTACTGCATATATACGTATTACCAGAAATGTAAAACTCTGCCAACGACATGCTGAAATGACTCTATAACAAACTTGTATATAGTCCTGATAACAAGATGTTAATATCTGACATTGTACTGCTTATAAACCTACTACCAAAAATGTAAAACTCTGCCTACCACATGCTGAAATGAGTCTATAATATACTTGTATATAGTACTGATAACATGATGTTAATATCTGACTACTGCATGCTGGATTGTATTCATAGATGTAATGAAATCCTAACCTGTATTGTACTGTATCTGGAGCTTTTCTCCCCGGGCCTCCACTGAAAAAGGACTTGTGTCTAGTCGGACTTTCCCAATTAACAAAAGTAAAATAAAATAAATAAATAAAATAAATAAATAAAATATTAATGCATTCTGTCCCAGAGAGAAAAGCTAATACAGCACAGAGCATTTATAAGAGAAAAGCTAATACAGCACAGAGCATTTATAACTTTAAATGCAGTACTTTAAGTGGCAGTTACACATACTGACAGTTACAAAGTTCCACAACACTTAACTAATCATGCAAGTAAACTGCTCCAGTGCCATACAGGGAAAAATCCCTGATTATGGCACAGGTGACCCAGTCTTGTTTAGCAGCTCAGGTGACTTATAGGATCATAGGAGCATAAGAGGTTACTAGGCTAATGGTCCTGTGGCCATTCCAAGCCTAGCCAAGGGTTTATCTCCTAAAAGAAACCTCAGTCAGCACCTGTCGCCCCTGTAAATAAGGAACACAGGTGGAACCCCTGGGACAAATGTGTAGTTTCCCTTCCACTTATCAAGGTTGCACTTGAAGAGGGTCAGCGAGGTGCTCTGTTTGACATGTATGGGAAATCTTTTCAGGAGACAGGGCAGCCGCTGGGAGACAAACCCGTCTCTCCAGCAGGTTTTGTTGATGTTGCATATTAGATTCAGGCTTTTTGAGTGAGTAGTGCATGAGGGGTTAGACGTACCTTTATGGAGAATCTCTAGTAGGGCAGGGTCTGAGAATGCTTGCAGGTGAGACACATATCACTCCTGAGCAATCTATACAATATCGAGTAGAGTGATAGTGATTTGAGCCTTTCTACACAGGGCAGGTGTTGGAGGCCATGGATTCTCTTTGTGAGGTATTTCAGTGGCCTTTACCTTTCAACTGTGCCTGATTTTCAGGGACATCCCTGATTTTGACTAAAATTTTAGCTCTGTCCCTCTTAATCCCTCCTAAAACTAGTGACTCTTAGAGGAAAATGGTGGAGTGCACTTAATGAATAATGACAATAATTAAGGATTATAGACTTATTTTATTTCAAAAAATGTATATTAATTCATATGCTTTGATTCTGTCAATGTCTCAAGTTAATAGCACTAACATTTTAAAAATGTTCTTGATTGTCCCTGTTTTGTTCTAGATTTGTCCCTGATTCTGTTGAAATTTGTCCCTGATTGGTTGTGAGCAAATGAGGCATTATACTCAATTATTGGTCTAATGAAGGAGGAGTATAGAGAGGTATTAACCTCCTTTGTTCTGGTTGCAAGCCCTTTACTTATGAGATGAACCAAGTAAAAGGCTTTTCTGACCACTGCCACTACATGATGGTCGAATGTGAGGTTGTTATCAATCTGAGTGCCCAGGTCTCTCACTACAGGTTGTGGGCATAGGGGGTTGCCTTTGATGTGGTAACCAATAGGGGTCATGTTTTTGCCAAATGGTATGATGATGCATTTTTTTCTGCATTTAGCTTGAGGCCATGACTTTGGCACCAGTCATTAGTTGCTGTGAGACCCTCCTGCAGTATGCGAACATCATTTGGGGAGTCAATGGCAGCACCCAACTTACAGTCATCTGCAAACTTGGTCAGCCACAGGCATTTTGTCTTTGCCTGGACCTCTGAGAAATAGATGCCAAAAAGTAAGGGTCCCAGGACAGATCTCTGGGGAACTCCACTAGTGACAGGTCTGCTGTCAGAGGTGGAGTTGCCTATTTTGACTTTGCGGGTTCTGTTGGTGAGCCAGTTGGCCACTCACCTAATGAGATAGGGATTTATGCCAAGTTGTATTAGATTTTCGATGATACCCAAGTGGGGGATTGTGTCAAAGGTCTTGGCCAAGTCAAGGTAAGCTGTATGTACTGACTTTCCCTCATCCAGGGCCTTGGTGACAGTCTCAAAGAACTCTACCAGGTACAACAGGCAAGATCTGCCCTTGACAAATCTGAACTGGATGGGCTCAAGTGCTTGGAGATTGCCTATGTCCTTGTTTATGAGATCCATAACAATATGCTCCATGGCTTTTACAGATGAGACTTGTCAAGTTTTCAGAGTCAGTAGTGGCACCACCTTTGTGCAAGGGGATGGCAATGGCAGTTATCCACTCTGCTGGAATGAAACCAGTACTTAGGCTGTGGTTGAATAAGGTGCTCAATGGTGAAGTCAGTTCTTGCTGGAGATGGTGCAGAATACATCTTGGGATACTATCAGGTCCCATGGAAGCTGTGTTCTTTGCCTTGGATAGGGCCTGTAACACTTGATCTGTAGAGATGTGAGGTGCAGGACAAGTATTGGGGATGTCAAAAGGACCTTTGGGGGGATGGGGGTGATGTTTGCACTGAACCTATCTGCTAGCAGGTTGGTTAAGTCAACAGGATCAGTGTAAGTGATACTGTTAAGTACTAATTCGGAACAAACCTGGGTTTTGCCACTGAGATTCCTGACATAACTGAAGAAGACTTTATGGTTTCCCTTTGTTATGGAGGCTAGTTTCAATTCATAATTGGCCTTGGAGGTTTTCACTAGTGATCTAATTTGCTTGTTTTTTCACTAGTGATCTAATTTGCTTGTTGAGGCTAAGGAGGGAGTTTTTCAAATTTGAATTTTTTTCCCTTTTACCCTTGGACAACAGTTTCTTCCTTTTGTTGTAAAGTCTGCTGATAGAGGATGTCCACCAAACAGGTTTGTGTTTCCTTAAGGAGAAGGTTTTAGTTCTGTTGGGTATGATTGGGTCCATGCAATTGTACAGATGCTTGTATACTGCATTGTCATACTGTTTAGCATAGTTGTCTGCATCCTCTGAGAGGGGCGGTGGTGTGAAGCCACAGATACCCTCCCTTAGAAGATTGTAGTCAGCTTTTGATGAGTTTTTTAGCTTGATTGTGGCTTGATTATGGAATGGCAGGGAGGGAGGGAGGGATGGGTGTTACCATCCAAGGGAGGGAATGAGGGTGGTTCTATATGTGTTGCCTGCCTAATGATCCATTGTGGAAGTTGGGGAGATGAGATAAAGGGCTTAGTCCTAATACAGAAGAGATTTGACTGAGCTGCTTGTCAGGTGGGGCAATTTGTCAGCACATCATCATTACATGCCTGCCTCTCAAACGTACTGGAGACAAGGGGGGGGGGGGCAAAAGGAGGTCAAAAGAAAAAATCACCTGGCAGATACACAGATAGCAAGACTCCCCGTGCAGACCCTTAAATTCCATGCCAGCCCCAGCTCAGAATCAGAGATGCTCCAGGAATATAAAGGAGAGACTCAGTGATGGACAGAGTTACAGGGGTAGCATGCTGTACAGTATAAAGCTTGGGGAAGCAACAAAATAAAAGTCATGCGGACACATGAAGTCGCTATTATATTGCAATATATAAGTCAGTCAATTATCATATCGTCAATCAGAAGAGTGTTAATACATTTTGTGCTAGAGTACTTGGCCAGATGTTACCCTTCTGTGTGAAAAGATAATGTTATCTAACATACATAATAAGCGGTATGCATATTTACATAATCTGACACATTATAATTTTTATGATTAGTCACTTTTTTGGTACCTCAAAGATCTTTCTTAGGACCCCTACTGTTTAATATCTTCATAAATTACCTTCACAAAATCTCCATGCAAGTATCCTTTGTTCAGAAAGCAGATGACTTGGCTTTCACCCATGTAGCTCACAATCTGTCTAAACTGAAAACAGTTAACCAAGTGTCCTTCTCTTCCACTGAAGCTTTGCTTGACAGCTTCCAACTTCTGCTAAATCCTAAAAAAAAATGCTTCTCTTTACCCATAAATCTCACTCATACCAATCTGGACTTCACAATCAAGTCCTCAGACAACATACAGATTAAAAAAGGTTACACACACTAAGCTGCTAGATTTTGTTATTGATGAAAACCTAAAATTTAATCTGCTACTGTGGCTTACACAGAAAAAAACCCTAATTATAGACAAGTTGACCCAAGTTTGATTAGCAGCTTGTGCGACTGAAGGAATAGCAGGGAGAGATGGGAGTTACCATCTCAGGGATGGATGACACATCAAACATTTGGAACATTATACCAAATAAAACAGAACCTCACTGAACCTAGTAGAAAACTACAATATCTGCCAATGCTACCAATACTATTTTACGCCTTTCATATACTTGTAAAACTTTATGCCAATCCAATCTCCAAGCTACAACAATGTTACAACACAGTTGCCAATTTTGCCTACAGCTTCCCTTATAGTATTCAGACTGACTTCAAAAATCCTAAGTGGCTAAAACTAGCTCATTACCTCAGCTACTCACAACTAGTTGTAGCCCACAGCCTTGTACATAAAGGTAACAGGTGTCTCAGCCTAAAATGTAGTCTCCAAGCCTACATATCACCCAGAAGCTTATGCCCAACAAACAAAGCCTTACTCTTCACTCACAAAGCCAATACCTCAGCAGGGGAAGCCTGGAAGTTCAATTCAAATCCCCAAAATATTGAACCAATGCCTTTTTTACCTCAATGGCTCATTGCTATGCTTTTACTCCTTACCAAACTAACTCTACCACAAACAACCCACCTCTCCCTTACCCCCACTTTCCTGCATCTTTTTTCACTTCACAAAACATTTGGGCATTAGTAATAAGGAGTGAAGATGAATAAGCTATATATACCCCCGGGATTCATGAAGCTAGGTGCAAGGACGGATTTAGCCTTGCACCGAGCGTCCTCCTTACAGATGGTGCAGCAGCACCATATGAGTATTTATGAGGGCATGCTGTCGCACCCTCAATGTGCATAGGAAACATGTGCGAGTGCAGGGGGCATGTTTAAGTGCTCTACAGAGGCTTAAACATGCCCCCACAGTTGCACAACCTGCAATGCTTACTATTAGAGCCTGCCTCTAATAGTAAGCAATTAATTCAGTGCCGTGGATACTGAAATGCATGCTAAGCATACAAGAGTGTCCATGAACACTGAAATAAAATCAAAGTAGTAAACAGACAAGCATGTAGTGGAATGTTGAGCCCCTGTCCCTAGAACTATCACAATTAGATTCCCTGCGTCCCTATTTTACATTTGTATTGCTTCATTATTGAAAGTGTAAGCGAAGCACAGAGTGTTTGCACATCGCTGCCCTCTGCTTAGCGTAGCTTACACATCAAAATCATCCAAACAGAAAACAACATGCAGAATCAACGTTAATGTCAATAGTGTAGTGGTTAGAGCATCCACCTAATGAACAGGCATTTACAGTTCTGGTCCCACTATAGCACATATCATTTTCCATGTGGAATGTGTATATGAACATATTTATACATCTTTTTGCTGTATAACCTACATAATAACATGTAAATGTGAACTGGAGTGCTCCATGAAATGTTTAACTAATGTCACTTAATCAAAGTGGTAGTGTCATAATGAATAAGGCACTAGTAAGCAGGTGTAAGCATAAATAAGCAGTAGTAAACATATATAAGTACTAGTAAGCAAGTCTAAGTGTGTTCCGTGGGTGTAAGCAGTGCCCACAAACATTAAGCAGAGTAGAATCTAACTGAATTTAAGAAATTGTAATCGGAAGATAGCACAGCCTACTGTTGCGCAAACATGCACACACCCACTCACAACTGCTTAAAAGTAATTTAATCACTTTGTATCCAATGGCCCTTGTTCTGCCCAGCAACAAAATAAATGGCCTCCGCAAAGGTCAAACCCAGGGCCCTGCACACCACAGCACAGCCAATGTGATTTATCACTAAGCTATGGCAGAAATACATGAATCTAATGTTATCACAAACATATCATCCAGCACAGTCATGCAACAGCATAGGAAATGTATATAATTATGTAGCTGTATGTGCATGTGTATGTACAGATATATAATATATATATATATATATATATATATATATATATATATATATATATATATATGAAGAATGAACGTCGTGACAATAAAGCATACAAAAAGAATGAGAAGGAAATCAACAGCAACTCCAGTATTATTAGTGCTGCCATCTTATGTCATATCAAGCTGGGCAGGGGTGAGCAAATCACTGCTACTCAAACTACAGGCAGGATACTACCAGTAGGAGTAACATTGTCGATCTGCTAAGTCTAATTTACATACAATTACAGGGTAGTCCCTGGTGGGACAATTTGATAAATTGTGTGGACTTCCGACCATTACACAAGCAAGGGCAGGTATGCTCAAGGACCAAATGATGGGAGAGCCTGATGATACATGGGTTGGAATACATACGTGTAGGGTCCCTAATGCTGGGGAAAGAGCAATGTGTGGAGGTGTGTTATGGCTGTGATAGCAACCGGAGAATGGATGGTTTGCGTGTATGTCAAACTCGGGTGGGGTGGAGGAACCATGGGTATGAAATTATGGATCCAGGCGTGTCAGGTTGGATGGCCTGGTTTTAATTTGACCACCTCGTGGAGGTCAGCGAGTTCATTATAAGTATATATGCATGCACACATGCATACATCTATATGTAGAAGTACATTCCCTGTACCACATTCATTCCTTTAGCAGACATAAATAACATAAAAGTGCCCCTACAAACCTCGACAGTAGATAGAATAATAGGTTGTGCATAAGAGGGAAGGGTCAAATCTGCAAAAATGCAGAAGTGTGTACTTTGTCTGAAGTCAGTGCTGTTCTCAAAAAATAAAATGTGAGGACTTTCTCACTATGAAATAGTGGAATCATTCCTGTGATCTGCCTGCTACGGCAATGCCAATCACTAAACCGGTCCTATTTGTAATATAATTTTGCCGAACTCATACATTATTAGCTTTCATGTGTAACGTGTGTTACCACATAGTCATAGTTATTAATTTATTGTATTGTCTTGTTAACAGGAGTAATGTTGTAATGAAGTATATGTGTGTCCCAGGTGGGCCAACCCAAAAATTGTGAAAAATGTCCTATTGGTCATTCATTTCACCAATGTTTTTGGACTAAAAGGTTGAGATGTCTGAGGATACATGGAGTGAGTCGACCCATGGGATGGGTCTACAGGAGTAGGGAGTGGCCAATGTGTAGTGGTGTGGATACGTGTATCCATCTGGAGAATGGATGACTGCTGTGTCAGTAAAGTGTTGGGGTGGGTGTTTGGGGAACTAGGATCCATGGGTATATGGGTATATATGCAAATGAAGCAGCACAGCAATAGTGTAGTGGCTAGAGCATCCGCCTAACGAACAGACATTCCCGGTTCGAATTCCACTGCAGCACATACCATTTTCCATTGGTAATCTGTATATGAACATATTTCGACATCTGTCTGCTGTAAAACCTGCATAATAACAATTAAAAATGAACTGGAGTGAAGTGTCACTGTCATAATGAATAAGGCACTAGTAAGCAGGTTTAAGCATAAATAAGCAGTGGTAAGCATATATAAGCACCAGTAAGCATGTTTACATGCATTTGCATGGGGGTATGCATTGCCTACACAGATTAAGCAAAGTAGAAGCTAACTGAGTGTAAGAAACTGTAACCGGAGTTTAGCATTGCTTAGCTGCGCACAAACTCTCGCACACCCATTCACAATTGCTTTAAAGTGCCTTAATCACTCTGTACCCAACAGCTCGTGTTCTGCACAGCAACAAAATAAACAGCCTCTGCAAGGCTAGAACTCAGGACCCTGTATATCACAGTTACAGTAGTTCACCACTACACCATGATAGCAATACATATAAAGGAGGTATCAGCAAACTAATCCTCACCACAGGGAAATCAAATCAAACAAGTGAACTGAATCTATGTACAGTGTAATAGTCTATAACCTGTCACAGACCATAAATATGTGAATTGGAGTACTGCAGTAAACATAGAGTTGAGGTGTCACTGTAATAAAGTTTTGAAGTCCCCAGGACCCCATACAGTGTATGTACATATGAATCACGGATACCAGACACATATATAACCTGTAATGTATAAGACATTGTTGACAAAAGGCAAATATAATGCTAGATAACCAATAAGCAATGCTAACCGCAGCACAGCCCAACTAAGTAATTGTAAGCAATGTGTAGGGAAGCCAATACAATATGCCCACAGGTACACCTCTTTAAGCAGTGCCAATCTGAAGTAAGCAGGTGTGCCCATTAGCTTAGCCTTTTCAAAACCGGCCAATTATGGAAAAGTGTGGGAATCCGGACCTACTTAAACCGAAGAGGTGGGAATACGGCTCATAACTGGTTGTAGTATCCCCTGCAGGCAAAATGGCTGGAATAGGAGAAGGCACTTGCTTTAGAGTGCAGCACTGGAGCATCCAGGAGTCCAAATTCATGGTATGTCTCCTGGTAAAGCACCATGACTGGAGACTACTGCAGGGCCAGTACTAGGGCTCGCAGTACAAAATGGAGGCCTGGGACAGTCTCTCCCATGACCTCACTAGTGCCACAGGTATCCCCAGGACTGGAGAGCAGGTCAGACACCCACCATGCAGACCTGAAGCGGTGGAGGGGGGATGTCCTGGAACAGTGGATCCAGGAAGCAAGGCAGATGCAGAATGCCCCAGACCTGAATAAGTATTCCTTCCACTACTTAGTTAATAATTGCCTAGCTTGTATATACTATGGATAGGTATGGCTAAATATCACTGTACTTCTCTGACAGCTGCAGATGGGCATGCTGCGAACCAGCAAGCCTATGATGTTAGGCAGCAAAGGATGTGTCGCGAGGCAGGTTAGTAAATCGCCTGCATGTACTGTCATCACAAATAAATGTAAGAGCCTCAGAAAGTGTTGTACCAGTATACAGAATTGTGTAATATGCTGCTAATAAAGGTGTAATCCCTGCATTGCTTCTGTTTACTCTGCAGTCATATGTTGTTGTACTGTTGCAGTTATTAAATAGTACTGTTGTAGTAAGCAGTGTTACCCACACTGTGGTTTGCAGATAAAATGTGTATGAAGTGCTGTATAACAATGTTGGAAGTGCAAACAGGTCAGTCATATTAGACAAAATACATTGCAAAGCCTCACAACAATTGCCTGATGGCATAGTGTACAGTGATCTTAACCATAATACGTTTGTCACACACAGCAGGGCTTTGGATCCCAGGAGCACTAGTAAGTTGTATGCATAATCATTCCACACAACTGCACACAGTTTGTTAGAATGTTCAGAGAGAAAGCTGTATGAATATTTGCACTTAACAACTGTACAGATTTTGCTAGAATGCTCAAATAGAGAGTGGCATGCATATTCATACCCCTCAACTGTTCCAATCTGCCCAGTATGTCCTGCTAAATGGCCCACATCACCTGCCTTTTGCCTTGTTCCCCTGACAAATGAGTCTGATGATCCAAGAAATGTAGGCAGCTGTTAATGACATATAACTGATAGTCAGACTTGTACATAGTCAGAGAATGTACATGCAAACATACCTGTCATCCCAGCATCTCACCCAAAGTGTATGAGAGCAGTCTCAAAACATGTTGCATTAACACCTGCATCTTGTCATGCCTGTACGTAAGACACAGGTCCCGTACATACTAATCTACAAACATACCATTGTACAATATAACTCCATTGGGTAGTAATAATAATGTAAGGGACAGACCACTACAGTGACTATGAATGCTGTGAAAACTACAAGGATTTATTAGTTGTTAATTGAACTCTCTCTCTCTCTCTCACTCCAACCATATGTGCAAAAATAACAGATTTACACAACTCATTTGGTATGTCTACACTCCTAACCTTTGTTGGGACATATGTCCTATTGTTTTATAATTATTCACATCTGTTTCTATGCATGTGCCATGTTAAAATGCTCCCATATTGGTGGCCTGTTGCCATCAATGAAACCTGCATGTTGTTGTAATGGCCACTGTTTACCCATATATGCATGTGTTCCGCCTGCTCTGCAACTATTTATATCTGGTGCCCTGGGTAATGGGAATATCTATGCATGCTGTTATAACTAATCGTGAATGCTGTTGACTATTACTAACCCATATCTGCCTTAAACATGCAACAACATAGCTCGTATGGGAAGGCTGGTCCCAGCGGATCCACCTGTCCCACCTCAGCTGGCCATGGCACCGGACACCAGCACATCTGGGGCCCAGCCTGGGACCTCCCCATCCATTGGCCCTGCACCACCTTCAGGTGGAACCACCACAGGGGATGGGACTTGCACCCCCCGGGAGCGGGAGCGGACAGGAATCTGTCACCCATGGTACGGTCCGGGCCCTGGTGCATAGGGAGCTTGACAGGGAGGTTTGAGACTGCCTACACCAGCTTGAGGGCTGAGTGGTGCAACTAGAGGATGAGCCTGCCCCTCCTACACAGCCCCCAGCACAGCCACCTTCTGGGCTGTGAAGATGCAGTGGTGACTGTCCATGGGTGGGGACCTCAGTCCCACTGTATCCATTTGTGGGCTCATGGGCTTGCAACTTCCAAACACCCCTCTCCGTCCAAGGTGCCCCACCCGCATGTGTCATATACCACCCCTGCACGTGTCTTCTTTGTCTTGTCTGTCATCCTACTTAACCTATCCTCCCTGATTATACCTACTCTCCTTCCCCAACATCCCACTCTCACCTAAAAATAAAAGAAAAAAAGGGCAATCTGTCCCCGCAAAAAAAGCACGCGCCATACATAGCTGTCCATTTCACACACATGTCCACTGGAAACATGTAAACATTTCTAATTGGCATCACAACATACTATTTTTGTCCTCACCCCTCTGTCAGGGTGTTGAGTGTCCAAATGTACCGCCAAATTGATTGCATATGCACAGCCGTTGCTGTAGAAGAAATGAGCAGCTATGGACCTTCCCTTCACTCTTCCTGCACATCCCTAGCTACCTTGCCTACTGTCTTTCCTTCTTTGTGCCCCTATTTCACCACTTTCCTATCACCCCTTTTTTCTTTTCTTTTAAAGAAATTAGCATGGGAGTAAGGGAGAGTAAGCAATTTTAAGCAGCAGTGAGCGGGTTTCAGCCTGTTTGTGCGGGTGTAAGCACTGCTTACACAGGTTAAGCAATCAAGAAGGTAACTGAGTGTAAGGAACTGTAACCAAAAGTAACCACTGCTTACCGTCGTGCAAACCTATGCACACCCACTCACAACTGCTTAAAAGTGCCTTAATCACTCTGTATCCAATGGCCCTTGTTCTGCCCAGCAACAAAATAAACAGCCTCTGCAAGGCTCAAAACCAGCACCCTGCACACCATAGCCAATGTGAGTTGCCACTAAGCCATGGCAGCTATACAGACTTCTGATGTTATCACAAACATATCATCCAGCACAGACATTCAACAGTATAGGAAATGTATTTCATTATGTAGATGTATGTGTGTGTATGTCCAGATATATCTACATACATAGATATAGATATATATAGATATATCAAGAACAAACCACATGACAGCAAAGCATTAAAAAAGAATGAAAAGGAAAACACTAGCAACTCCTGTATTATGAAGTGGTGTTGTCCTATGTAATATCAAGACTCCCTCAGACAGACATGTGTCATTAATACACGCAAACATTTGTACATTGCCCAAATACAATATTTTGAGAATTTTATTTACATTAACAAAACAGTTCCTGTCTAATCATAATGTGAGAACAGTACTCTTGCAAGGTGCTGTGTGCAACATTATCATCATTAAAAAGTTAAATGGGGTAACCATAGAGGGACTGGTAGTGTCGTGTGTACACTGGGGTCATCTGCATCACGTGTACCTGGAACCTTTAGGAGTCATGTGCATACTAGGATTGTGTGCCTGAGAGAGGGGTGAGGACAACAGTAGTATGTTGTAATGCAAATTATAAAGGTTACATGTGTCCAGTGGACATGTGTGTGAAATGGACAGCTATGTCTGGGCAAATGTCGTTCTGGGAACAGATTGGCCTTTTGTTTCCATTTTTGTAAGGTGAGAGTGGGATGTTGGGGAAGGAGAGTAGGTATGCTAGTGGAGGATAGGTTGGGTAGGATGACAGACAAGACAGACAAGACAGCATACAGCGGGTGGTATATGACATGTGGGGGAGGAACACCTTGGACGGGGAGGGGTGTTTGGCAGTCACTAGGCCATGAGCCCCCAAATGGAAACAGTGGAATTGAGGTCCCCACCCATGGGCAGTCACCACTGCAACTTCACAGCCCCAAAGGTGGCTGTGCTGGGGGCTGTCTAGGAGGGGCAGGCTCACCCTCTAATTGTGCCACTCTGCCCGCGAGCTGGCATAGCTGGCTTCGAAACCTCTTATTGAGCTCCCTACGCACCACGGTCTGGACCATATGATGGCTGACAAGTTCCTGTCTGGACCTGCTCCCAGGTTGGGCAAGCCCCATCCTCAGTGGCGGTTCCACCCGAAGGTGGTGCAGAGCCAACAGAGGTGGAGGTCCAAGGCTGGGCCCCAGACGTGCTGGTACCTGGTGCCATGGCCAGCTTTAGTGGGACAGGTGGTTCCGCCAGGACCTGCAATCCCATACAGCCTATGGTGTTGCAGTTTTAACACAGATAAGGCTTAGTAATACTCAACAGCATTCAGGATTACTTATAACAGCATGCATAGATATTACCACTAACCCAAGACAACAGATGTCATACATTTGCAGAGGGAGCACAACACATGCATATATACTGCATGACATCTGTCCAAAGTGTAGATGACTTGTGACTGCAGCTATGACCAGTGGCCCATTATTGGCATGTCACTGTGATAACCTCAGACAGTGACTGTCATACCACTGTTTCATGTGACGTATGTCCAATCAAGGATGCGATGTCAGTAACTCTCATCACTGTCACCATGTACTGACTGCAATCCTCACACTATGCTTCTGCAGTTCACAGATGTGTGTTCTGTGAGTAACACAAGAAAAGTACAGTTGTGTACCTACCATAAATCTAGATGCTCGAGTGTATTCACTGTTGCAGTCATTACAATTGGGTTATCTTACTGGCAGGCTACCCACAATCGGCCCGAGTTCCAAAGTCTAGGTCCGGTGTCGGTTGCTGTCGCCTCCTCCCTGTTGTCAGTGCACCAGGGGTATAAAAGATGCAGCCGACACCATTTTCTTCAGTTTTTCTTGCCCCAGATGTCAGGTGCCCCTAAAAAGGTAGGCTAAATTATGCCAATAAGCATGCATACACAAAAAACAAATTTTCATTCATCTACAAACAAATACACCACATAGGTTGTATAGAATAGAGAAGTACAGATAAGTCCCAGCAAGGAAAAGGGGGATGGTGGGAGGGTAACTTGGACTGCAACAGTGAATACACTCGAACATCTACATTTATGGTAGGTACACAACTGTACTATGTTCATCGTGTTTCATTGTTGCAGTCATTACAATTTGGTTGAATCCCAAAGCTAAGGTTGGTAGGCTGGCTAAATAGGATTAGGAGAGGCTATCAGGCCCTGCAGAACTGCAGTGGCAAAGCCTGCCCAGGATTTACAGTAGAGAGGTAAGTGATAGTGCTTTGTAAAAGTATGCACTGAACTCCAAGTTGCAGCCTCTAAGATGTCTTTGGTTGGTACTCCTCTGAGGAAGACTGCTGAAGTGGCTGCTGCTCTGGTTGAATGTGGCCTGATGCCCTTAGGCACTGATTTGCCATGCTGTGAATAGCAGAAATTAATGCAGTGGCCTATCCACTTTGAAACAGTCTGTTTTGAGATAGGCTTTCCTTGTGATCCTGCAGCATATGCCACTAGAAGTTGTTCAGTCTTTCTGAAAGCTTTGGTTCTGTCCAAGTAGAAGCGTAGCTGCCTGTGAATGTCCAAAGAATGCAGAAGTCTCTCACCCTTATTCTGTGGGTTTGGGTAAAAGGTAGGCAAATTAATTGTTTGGTTAAGGGCCACACTGGACACTACCTTAGGCATAAATGTAGGGTTTGTCCTTAGAGAAAACCTGTCAGGATGGAAAATGATAAAAGGTTCCACAGCCATGAGTGCCTGTAACTCTGAGACTCATCTAGTGGAGGTTATTGCTAGGAGAAGAGCTGTTTTCCAGGATAAGAATTTTATATCAGCTGCAGAGGCTGGCTCAAACAGTGGCAGTGTGAGTTTTTCCAAGACATAGTTGAGGTCCCAAGCAGGTATTGGTGCTCTCCTTGGAGGTCTTATGTTTTTGGCCCCTCTGAGGTACTGCCTTAGCAATGGATGAGAAAAATAGGTGGTTCTGTATTGTAATGAGCTGAAATGGCAGAGGCATGAATTTTAATTGATGAAAAGGAAAGGTCTTTATCCAGCATCTCAGTTAAGTATTGCAAAATCTGAGGAATATTTGGAACAGTTGTGTCAATACCTAGTGCCTGGTTCCAAGCACAGAATCTCTTCCATTTTTCTGCATAAGATTTTCTGGCGCTAGGCCTCTTGGCCTCCAAAATAACATCCATCACTGCTTTAGAGAGAGGTGTGTCTTGAATGGCTACATTATCCGCCATGCTGCCAGGTTTAAGGTCCTGAGTTGGCTGTGCAGTACATGACTGTCTTGTTGGGTCAATAAGTGAGGAATTTGAGGTAATGCCCAAGCTGGGCATTGAGACAAGCTCTTTAGGATTGGGTACCAGTGCTGGCGGGGCCAGTCTGAGGCAATCAGTATAATTTTTGGCTTCTCTTGTCTGACCTTGAGGAGTACCTTGAGGAGGAGAGGCAGATGAGGAAAGGCATATACTGTTAGGTTTTTCCAGCTGAAAGATAGAGCATCCACTTTCCATGCTTGCTTGTGATAAGTCCTTGTGCAGAATCTCTGTAGTTGGCAGTTGTGAGGGGAGGCAAATAGGTCTATGTCCGGGCATCCCCAGTTCCTTGTTAATATGTTGTGGATCCAGTTTTCACTCGTGGGGATCCATTAGGTTTCTGCTTAGTTCGTCTGCCAGAGTATTTATCCTTCCTGGCAGGAATTGTGCTTGCAGATGTACTTGGTAAGTCAGTGCTGTGTCCCACAAGTTCATGGCTAGTCTGCAGAGGGGGTAGGAATGCGTGCCCCCCTGCTTGTTTATGTACCACATGACTGCAGTATTGTCCATCTTTATCAGTAGTTGTCCTGGATGAAGTTGATCCATGAAGGCTGTCAGGGCATTTTGAACAGCTAGCATCTCTTTTTGATTGATATGTAGATGCATTTGACTTGTGGACCATGTGCCCTGAATACATATTCCTGCCATATGGGCCCCCCAGGCATAATCTGATGCATCTGTTGTCAATGTCTGCCTGGCTGTGGGTAAGGTGAATGGCTGTCCCATGTTGAGGTGACAAGCTTTTTCCCACCATCGAAACTCCTGTTGCAGGCAGGGAATGAGGGTAATTATTGTTTCCAGGCTGTGGCAATGTTGAGTCCAAACACTTTTCAGATACCATTGAAGTTTCCTCATATGCAGTCTTGCATATGGAATTAGCAATATGCAGGATGCCATGAAGCCCAAAGCCTGCTGATTTTTTCTTGCAGATAACTGTGTCTTTGTTGCCAACATTTTGCAATAAGTAGTCAGTTGTCTGTGTTTGTCTGGCGTGAGATAAGCCATCTGGGCAGTTGTATTTAAGCTTGCACCCAGGAATATTATCTCTTGAGAGGGTACGAGCATTGATTTCTTTTTGTTTACTGTGTACCCTAGACCTGTTAGTAATCTTTTAACAAATCCCAGATGCTGTAGTAGGATGTCCTTGCTCTTGCTTGCTTGAATAAGGCAGTCATCCAAGTAAGGATATATTCATATTCCTCTTTGTCTGCAAAATGCAATTACTGGTGCCAGGCATTTTGTGAAAACCCTGGGCGCAGAAGATAAGCCAAAGGGCAGTGCAGAGAATTGGTAGTGCATTGAGCCAGCTATAAATCTGAGGTATCTTCTGCATGATTGCCTGATTGGGACATGCAGGTATGCCTCTTTTAGGTCTAATGTCACAAGCCAAGCCTTCTTGCCCAGCATGGGCAGAAGCTGCTGCAGAGTTAACATTTTGAATTTTGGAATATCCAAGAATGTGTTTAAGATAGACAGATCCAGTATTGGTCTCCAGACTTTGTTCTTTCTGGGTACCAAGAATAGCCTTGAGTAAAATCCTTGTCCCTACTCTTGCTGTGGTACTTGCTGAATGGCTCTCATGTCCATGAGGGATGAAACTTGTTTTTGTGCCTCTGCCCATTGATTGCATGGCAGGTCTGGCATACCGTTTGGCCTTGGCAGGGTGTGAAAGTGGAATCTGTAGCCTTGAGATACAATATTTAAGACCCATTTGTCCTGGGTGATCATGTGCCAATTTTGTGAAAAAAGTCATAGTTTTCCCCCGCAAAGGAGCTACCAGAAGATAAGTGCTTGGTGCTGGCAGGGGAAAGTCATTGAGACTGTTTCCTGTATGGCTGTGATTTTTCCTCTCCGCTTTTGGAGGTAGAAGCACCCCATTGCTTAGGCCTGTATGAGCCTTGGGGCTGTGATCTGCCTCTGGGGCATCTGTATCTGCCTCTTTGTGGCCTGTCTGAAACTGGAAAGGACCAATTCTTTGTAGGCCAGTTCCTGCTAAATCTGGGAGGCTGTACCTGTAAGAAATCCTTCACTGTTTGCATAGATTTAGCTTTGTCCTCCATTTTCTTCAACACCTCTTCTGCTTTAACACCAAACAAGGTATCATGTTGTAATGGAGCATCTAATAGCTTTGCTTTAACATGATCGGGCAGATTCTGTTCTTTTAACCAAGCATGCCTCCTAATGACAGAACCTGCAATTGTGGCCCTGCAGGATGCCTCTAGAGAATCAAAAGCACATTGCAAAGTATGCTTTCCCACTTGTTCAGCTGCATGCAATAAATCCTGCATTTCATTGTTTTCTGCACATTCTGAATTTGTCAACATTTTCTGTTAAAGCAGTGACATAAGATATTGCTGATATTTAAGCATATGAAACTGACAATTTAAAGCTCTTACAGCCAAGGTAGCAGAAGTATAAATCTTTTTCCCCCATCTGTCCAGGGCCCTTGAATCCCTATCAGAGGAGATAGGATTTTTTGCAGTGGAAGCCTTGACCCCCTTGGGACCCTGAGAAATAGTTTCTGGGTCAGCAGCAGGGTTTTTGTAAAGAAATTTATGAGAATCAGGAACCCTGTAGTATCTGTCTGGCTTAACAGGAGCTGGTGGTAAAGAGTCAGGAGACAGACCGGACTCTGAAAATACATCATCTACAATGTCTAAAACAGGAGGAATAGCAAGGGGCCTGTGCTGAGGTAATAAAAGGAAGTCTCTCAGCCTTTTCTTGGATTCTGAGTAATCTTGGCCCTCCCAATGGAAATGTTCCTTCATAGTATGCAGGGTCTCCCCAAAAGAATAATCCTCAGGAGGGGAAGCTGAAGGGATAGATTCTTCAGCATCAGAATCCTCATAAGGAAGAAGGGAATATTCCTATTCAGAAGAGGAATCAGAAGAAATGGAAACCTGATCTGAAGATTCATATTCTATCTCTTGCCTAGGCCTCTTATCAAGAGGGAGATGGGAAACCCTGATCAAAGTAATTAGGTCTTCGGCCATTTTAAGCATCCGTTTTTTAGGAATGGAGGCCTGTCCAGGAGAATGCTGTACTTGTTTCTTTGACTTTAGAGCTGCTTTAGTCTTTGCCTTTGAAGCTGAAGATGGCTTTACATATAACTGTGTAGGCCTGAAAACACCCTCAGAAGCCGATGCCTGCTCAGCGGCTCTGGACCCATCTGAGGGAATAGTTTCCGAGTGTCCAATACCTTGAGTTTCCAGTGGCCTAGTCGGCTCCATGTGGGAGTCAGAAGTGGCCTGTGGCTCTGAGGTAGCAGGCATCAGGGGCTGCGAAAGTGCCTCACTGAGAACCAGCGAACCGGCGACAGGCCTAACGGAAGCCTCGTCGTCGGTTTTGGACCTCGGATGCCTGTCCTTTTCTTTTTCTTTGCACTTTTTATAAACTCCAGTAGATGGCTGTTCCGACAGCATTATATAATTGAATCTTCTGCCAAAGTAATGAAATGCAAAATCGTGAAAAACAGCTAATGAACCACAAAAGAAAAATCGGAGAGCAGCAGAGCGTAGTACAACCAGGAAAACGCTCAGAAAACAAGTGCTTGAAGAAAAACAGGACGTGGATTTTAACGCAGATTTATTATTTAAAATAATAGCGTTTTCGCTGACAAAACACAAGCAGCTTCTTCAGAAAAGAGAATAAACAGTTTGGCGCCAAATGCAAAATCGTACCGACGCTTAATAGTGCGTTGGTTAAATCTAGCACAAAACCGACAACTAGCAACGTCATGGTCAGGGCCTAGGCAAGGAATACAGTAAGAATGAAAATCCTTATGAGGTATTTGCTTCCCACAAGAAATACAATTATTAACTTTTTCCATCAGTCTGGAGGAAGAAAAAAGTTTCCCCAACGGGGTACTTAGCTTTAATGAAGACTTTGGATCTGAAATTCGAATTTGAAAATCTCAGGAGTCGGCCGACCGGCACTTGTGAACTGCTTTTGCTTCGGCACCGCACGGCAAGAAAGACTGAAGAAAATGGCATTGGCTGCATCTTTTATACCACTGGTGCACTGACATCAGGGAGGAGGTGACAGCAACCGATGCCGTACCTAGACTTTGGAATTCGGGCCGACTGCGGGTAGCCTGCCAGCAGGATAGCCCAATTGTAATGACTGCAACAGTGAAACACGATGAACATCAAATGGTTCCACATACAGACCAGTCCACAGATGACCCTACAGATGGAGGTTTCCTCACAAACAGAGCACTGTGTTGTCAGTTATTAAAATATGCAGACTAGCCATTACCACACACAACCTATTAAACTGGCAGTAGTCTGAATGAAGCATAGCTACACTTACATGCTGTAGTCATGTCTGGCACATCACCCTCCTGTCTTTAGGCTATTTTCCACAGTGTATGTTGTTTGAGGAATATCCAGATTTCATCTGTGATGCTGTTTACCAAACACCAGATCCAGGTTCCACTCACAGCGACTGTCATGGGAAAACACCAACATGATGTTCCTAGATATTGTACTGTCTTTCCATGCAATTGGCTATGGGAATGTCACCACAGCTGTTTCACATGCAATCAGCTAGAAGAGGACTGCAATAGGTGCAGAGGCCATCACCTGATCATGACCATCACCTACAAAACACAAGCTGCTGCTGAGCAGGTGTACATCTCCACATCCACCAGAGAGTGTGTGGAAGGGTCACACAGAGGCAACGTACATCAGAGAAGGGCTGGGAGACTAAAACATAACCACATACTGTCACACACCTACCAGTACAGGGGTTCAAACCCCTGACTGACTAGCCATTACTATCACAAGTGCACGCAGTTACTTCATGTGCCACATAGCTGACATGTTGGTGTGCTGTAAGAACATATATGTGTGCTGGTGAGCAACATCTGCAACAGAGATATAGCAGACATACATTAGGTGTAGCACACATGGCTGTCCACATGAACAGATGTCATTGTCAACACAGCCACACTCTCTAAGGGACTCAGACACATTGGCACACTTTGGCAGGCTCACAAATACACTTCCTACCTACTTAGTTTGCCACACTGCAGTAATGCACAGGTATTACATGCACCACAGGGGTTATCCTGTGGTTCTATGGGCTAGAGCATGTGAACGTGTCTGACATCAGTCAGTATGCCAATGGGAGTTATACTGGGTGTGACTGTGGTTGGGAACATCATACCCCACATGCAAACACAAGGTGCCAGGACTGACATGCATGTGTGCATTGTTTCATGGGTGTGTAGTGGTTGGCTGTGCAAGATGGCTGTACAAGGCTGGGTGAGGGGTAATCCTTGGCATCAGGCCACCTGACAATGGTCTGCAGTGTAGTTCAGAGGTGTAGTGTCTGCAATGTCCCACACAGATAGGTATTGTATTAACCATCCTGTCATCCTGGTTATTATGGTGTGTGGCCATTGCTTTGCAATGCATGCCATGTCTGTGTTTGATAGTCCTTGACATGGACATTGCCTGGGATGTGCACATCCCACATTAATGTACAGTGACATGTTTACGTGTACCTGGTTTGCCTGGCACATGTTATGTACGCAGACTGTTATCATCAGATGTGCCAATCCTGGCCTGGTGTGGCAAGACCTGCTGATAGACAGCAGGTTGACCCTGCACCTGCATTTATAGCATGATACAGGTATTCCCTGGTATCAGTGGCATCTGTCCATACAGGGCATGTGTGTAAGGCATTGTATGTCCTTTATGGATCACATTTGATGGCACCACATATGTTGCAGGTGTCCAGTGGGGAACATAGTGAAGGCGCATTGTCCGCAATTATGTGCCTATTGTACTGGTGGACAGGGTGCCATGCCCTCTGCAGCCCACTGCAATCACACCATGCTTACTATCTGTCAACAATGTGCAGGGTACTAGCAACATAGCAGGATTTTTCTAGGCAAGTGTGTTTGTGTATAACACATGGGTTCAGACCGTATTCTGGGTAATAGTAGGGTTGCTGACTTTGTTCACCAAGCCTTTTGCCAGATGTAGGGGTATGGTTTTCCAACCCAGTCTCTTGGCTGATTGAAATCTGTAATCCTCACGAGGTGGACATTGTGACATATAATATGGCCACCATATAGGAAAACTACAAAACCCATTCCTCAACATGTCCAGTGGTTAGACACTCACAGCCACCTCCACACAGGATATGACTGACAAACACCCACACACCTGCCATGTCTCAGAATAGAGCTCCTACCTAACTAGTTTATCACACTACAGCATTATGCAGTTATAGCATGCGCTATGGAGATTATTGTGCTACCCCATCCCCAAAGGTGTATTTCACAAGGAATGACATCAGCAGGTTTAACAAAGTAGGGCATTTCAAATTTCCTCCAAGTGAGTAGCCTAAAATGCATTGCTCACAAAACAGACAGTGAGACACACACATAAGATCCACAACTGACATGTGTAGGTATAGAACCCATGACCAAGATCTATATCATGCTACTGCATGGAGATGTTATAGGATGCACCACGGGGATTACTAGGGAACTCATTCCCCAAAGGTGTACTTGACAAGGAATGACATCAGCAGGATTACCAAAGTAGGGCATTGTAAATGTCCTGCGAGTGAGTAGGCTATAATGCATTGCTCCCTACACAGACATTGAAACACACACAAAACATACATAACTGCCATGCTTATGGATGGAACCCAACCACTGTTCTAAATCACACTCCAGCAGTATGCAGTTACCCGACGCTTCAGAGATTACTGGGTTCCAGCATTCCCAGAGGTGTATTTCTAGGTGGGCGACATCAGCAGCCTTGCCAAAGTTGAGTATATGAATTGTAAGGAGTGTGAGTACTCTAAAAAGCATTGTTCCCTTCTCTGGCAGGCAGACATATACACACACACACAGTTGCCAAGGTTGGGATTAGAACACCTACCAAGCTAGTTTATCACACTACAGCATTACACAGTTACAGGGCATGCTATGGAGATTATTGGGTTACAGTTGTCCCAGAGGTGTATTTCTAGGTGGGTGACATCAGCAGGATTGCCAAAGTAGGGCCAATGAATCATAGTGAGTGCAACTAGCCAAACATGCATCACTCTCTACACAGGCATAGGAACAGACACCAAAGAATCCACAACTCCCATGTGTGAGACTAGAACCCACACCAGAGTTTTATATCACACTACAGCATTACACTGTTATTGCATGCACCACAGAGATTGCTGGAGTACTCTGTTCCCCAAAGGTATAATCCCCAGTGATTGACATCAGCAGGATTGCCAATGTAGGGCATTTGAATTGTATCAAGTGTGACTAACCTAATTTCCACAATTAGTCTGTATGCATTAATCATTGTCCTGGCCAGACAAAAATACCCCACCTTTGCAGGTCAAGAACCCAGGGCACTGTACATTATAGTCACAATAACTAACCACTAAGCCACCACAACAGTACAAAAGACTGAGGTTTCAACACAGTAATCCCAGTATAGGCTAATCAAAGTGAACATGTGAAAGGAATGTATATACAGTTGTCTATAAAAGACCTCCCCAAAGCCAGCTTCATGCTACACAAGGCAGAAGTGACAATGTTTGCGACACCCATGGAGACAAGAGCTGACAGCTCTACAGATGAATCCTGTACTAAGGTACTGTAAGAACACATCCACTTGTGCATGATTTCTGCCATCCCACATGGAACTACAATGCTCACCTCCCAAATAAGCAAGCCAGTCTGGCGGTCTCCTGCCATTAATAGAGTATAAAACAGAAGGTACACTGTTGAAGCAAAAAGGATACTCCGAGGATGCAAACAACTCTCTTACCAGCCACAGTAACATATTGAGATCCCCATGGAATCCTCCAAAGCTGGTTATGTAACTAAAATCACCACAGATTCCACAGACAACCACACATCATTCTATAGTTATGTCCTGAATCTAACAGGCAATGCTGAGATGTGCTCTGAGCTACGACAGAATGGCATTACATAGATTGCTCCCACGGATTGTGCCAATATCCTGGCGGATTGGTTTAGTGCCACAGTCACCCCCTTTCTCCCCCAAAAGGGCCAATGGCAATATGAACAGAGTTCCATTGGCCAGTAATCACAGCCACACAGGCAGAAACCGCACTATCCACAGCTAAGAATACATTATCCATGGGACCAGACTGTCATGTTTAATCATAACTTTGCATCAGGCCTGGTGCCCACTAAGTGGCGCACAGCTGCAGTTATCCCACTCCACAAGGGGAGATCCACCTTGGATCCCTGGAACTACTGTCACATCAGTGTGATGAGCCTGATCTGCATGGCCATGGAATGCATTATCAGGGAAGTTTGGAACACAGACACTGACAACCCTCAAACACTGGACCCCACACAGCTTGGGCTCATGGAGGGCCAGTCTTGCCTCCTGAAATGGATTGTCTGCTTTGACTCAGTCTGCATAGCTGTTGAAGAGGGTAAGGCAATCCACAACGCCTATGTGGATCTCGCCAAGCCCTTCAATACCATACACCAGTCTGGAAACTTAGATTAACACACTGATCCGGCCATACATCCCTATGCCACTCAATGGTTTGACACATGGCTTACTGACAGAACCCAAACTGTAGGTGTAACTGTCACCAAATCCATCCCCAGACAAGTGGCAGGTGGAGTACCTCAGGGTTCAGTCCTGGGACCACTGTTGTTTGAATTTAACATCTCTGTAGTACAGGCCAACAGTACAGGACTCTGGCTAACAAAGGTAACAGATGACTGCAAAATGGGAGTCATTATGAGCCTGACTGTACTGCATGATATGTTACTGATACCAACCTGACATCATACAGGTGGGATGGGGTACTGTTAACATCTTGTGGCCTTGTTGTGTAAGGTCCTGGTTATGGGATCTGCAACAGTTGGTAGTTTATTGCCGGTCAGACATGTTTTGCTGTGGGGGGGAAATACCTATTTGTGCATGACATATGTTGTTTGTGCCTGTCAAGCCCATTCATGGTACATGTGAACATATATGTTTCTGCTATGTTCCCACCTTATCTACAGTTGTATGTCCATATATACCTATATAGATATAAATATCTGCATACACATATGTGGATATATATATATATATATATATATACCTATATCTATCTATATATCTCTCTCTCTCTCTCTCTCTATATATATATATATATATATATATATATATATATATATATATATATATATATATATATATACATTTGTATCTGTGTAGACATGAATATATTTTCACACACACATACATCTGCATGTTAGAATACATACTCTGTATTGTTGAATGACTGGGCCGGATGATATGTTTGTGAATACAGGAGGGTTATGTATAGCAGAGGTGGCTTAGAGGTAAATCACCTTGGATATGGTGTGCATGGTCCTGGGTTCAAGCCTAGCAGAGGTTGTTTGTTTTGTTGCTAGGCAGAACAAGAGCCAATAGATACAGAGTGATTAAGGCAGTTGTAAGCATGCTGTCAGGCATGGTATGTCCATTGTGAGTCACATGGGAAGGCACCATAGGTAGTGCAGGTGTCCATTGGGGAACATGGTGGAGGTGCACTGTGTGCATGTACATGCATATTGGATGGATGGCCAGGGTGACATGCCCTCTGTAGCCCAATGCTATCACTGCATAGCTACTATCAGTGGCCATTATGCAGTGTACTACCCACATATTGGCTGTTGCCTAGGCATGTGTGTGTGTATGACACATGGGGTGAGTGTGTGCTCTGGGTAATAGTGGGGTTGCTAACTGTGATTGGCTCGCCTTGATGTCACATGTATGGGTATGGCTTTGCACCCCAGCCTCACAGCTAATGTACATCTGTTATCCCTGCATGGTTGACATTGTGATATAGAGTACGGCCAACATAAAATATATGCAAAACCCCATCTACATTGCCCACAGGTGTCACACACTTACAGCTACCACTACAGAGGATACAAGTCACATACACCTGTCATATCTGGTATTTGAACCCCTACCTAACTAGTTTATTACACTACAGCATTACGCAGTTATAGTATGTGTCACAGACATTACTGAAGTACCTTTTCCCCAAAGGTATATATCACAATGAATGACATCAGCAGGATTACCAAAGAAGGGCATTTCAAGTGTACTGCAAGTTTTACATGTCTTTTAACAGTGTGTGCCTGCTGTTACTGTCACAAAAACACATTTACACCCACTTACAACTGCCTTATTCAGTCCTAAATGACATTAGTAATAACCCTTGCAGGTCTTGAACCCTGGACCATGCACACCATAGTTACTAGACATACCACTAAGCCATCTGGGTTGTATACATGTGACATGGTTTTTAGAATACACATTTTACTACAGGTATTCCACAGTACTGAAAACAAATGGGACAGTCACTTTGCGTACATATGTACAGTACCCTTGAATGTACTGTACTCTGTGAAACAGCATAGACAAGTCTACATATGTACAACTGTTATAAATAATACTAAATACAGATATGCACTTACTGGATGTGTACACACACACACACACACACACACACATATATATATATATATATATATATATATATATATATATATATATATATATATATACACAGACACAGCTATAACCATATATATAAACATGTCTAAACACCCTTTGTGACACAAGGGTTCCAAAGGAATTGACGTGTACACAAAACAGAGGCAACCCTTGTATTATAACATTTAACTCTTAATCAGTTCACCAGAGAAGGGATGGTTGTTGTGTATGTGGAGTTTGGGGTGGGAAATGATGGCTAAGGAAATATACCCTGGGGATTGTGGAGTTTGGGTGGGGGAATGATGGGTATGGAAATATACCCCAGGGACCACTCCTGTGTCACTGCTCAACAGTGGCACAGGAAAATAACATACCCAACATTAGTCATTCTTGACTGTCTATTTTTTTCTATTCCTAACTATGTAATAATTTGTAGACTCCACTCACCACAGATAACTACCATGATGTGCAGCATGTTAAAAGACATAACACATGTGTATGCCTGGCTACAGGGTAGTCACACACACAGAAACACACACACACACTTGCCAGTATTGTGCTTACTGGTCCTGCCTATGTAAAAGTAACTAGTAGAGTGGTATGCAGTTGGGGTTTGTGCCACAGAACCCATAAAATTAAACTTAATCTGATTCTGCTTCTGAGCTGGGTGACATCACAGGACTGATTACTTGCAGTGGGGAGGGGGGGAAAGGGTGGTTTAGCAGATGACAAGGATAAAGGCCAGTGCAAAAGGAGGTATCTCTTTGGAATGCAGCAAAACCCGCTGTCATGACAGGATGCAGACACAAATACACACACATAGTTGCTAGTGGTGGGATTAGATCTCTTGCTTATCTACAGATCACTATTACAGTACTATGCAGTTACAAGATGCGCCACAGAGATTACACAGTTCAAGGTAGTCAGAATGCCCTTCTAAGATTAAGTACATAAACAGGGATACTGACAGTTAAGATGTACATAGCTGTAAACCTGTGTGTTTAAAGTAGGAGTCCATTACAACCTGTATGCGCAAACAAGACACATCATCTGCAGGTAAGACATACATAGGCCTGAGAGGTATAGTTGTAGCACAACAAGCCCTGAACTGGAGTATGTCCATCTGTGGAATGGACAACTACTATCACTATACAGGGTTACAGTGGTCATGCTCATACACATAGAATCACAGAACTTGTTTGGATGCATTGACTCAAATTACACAAGGTGACAGTGGGCATGCTCATACACTTAGTAGCACAGGGCTGTTTGGGATGCACTTTGACTCCAACTAGACAATGTTATACTGGGCATGCTCATACACTTAGAAACAAAGGGCTTGTTTTGGTACACTGTCTCAAATTACATAAGGTGGCAGTGGGTACACTCATACACTTACTAGCACAGGGCTCTTTGGGATGCACTCTGATTCTAACCACAGAAGGCCACAGTGGGCATGCTCATACACTTAGACATACAGAACATGTTGTAATGGACTCCTATTGTAAACACACAGGTTTACAGCTATGTACATCTTAACTGCCAGTATATATGCACATCATACAAGTTTATTAACAGATACCTGTATGTGGCCCATAAATTATATATCTGCGTCTGTGCTGTGTGATACACATGCATACATGTACATGAAGTACTGCCATATATATGTGAAGTATACACAATCATGCATGTGTGGAAGTGACAGACAATTGGTTAACTGGGACACACAGGTGGATGCAAAGTACAGCATGTATCACACACATTGCTGCCCTGAAAGGCATACATTGATATCAGGTTGTGGACAGTGGCAGTATACTTGGAACAGTGGCATGTACAAGCATAATATGTGAGCCCCATTGTCTAATGGTACTGAGGTGCAGGTGTAAAGATGACCTCACCCGGCTGTGTTAGTAGTTGTCATTATTAGCAGGACCGCTCCACTAAGTATATCTGGCATTGGTCATCTATACAATGTCTGCTGCTGTGCATCACCTTAGATGTAGCATTTGATACCAAGCACAATATTGCCACTCATAGAGTTGTCATGGTACGAGTGGCAACTGCTTGACCAAAACAATGAGCCAATGTCCTGCTGTAATTATGAGGTTGTCCAGTGTCTGTCATTCTGGGATGACATGACTGAAAGAAGACAAGCCTTTGTCACAGATCACATGCATCCATAATTCAAGGGAGTGTGGATAATACCTAGGTCGCATTTACCCATATAGTGCCATTTCAAAGCAAATGTCCTAAACACAGAAGTAACACCCTGACACCTACAAGACAATTGCATTGGATGCTTATGCTAACCAGCGCTAGATGTGTGGCTTTCGTAATCCATTTGCTCAATGTAAAACCTACAATGGGGAACACTGACATCTGTGCAGTGTGGAACACCTGGCTGAAGTCTCTGTAGTGCACAATATCACTACCACCATATAACTCAGATCCAGACATGTGGGCCATAACACTGGTACAGACCACTCCAGGTGAAGGTGTCCACATATTCATAAAGGCTACTCACAAGTAAAGACCACTACTCCAAAATAATTCATCACAGATGAGTCAGATACAGGTGACAGTGGCAAACACTGCATTCTAGGTTATATCCTCATATACATCCACCACCATGTCCTCAGACTACCAACACACATCCATAAATGTGGTATGAAATATTATGGTACAACACCAAATAATCTTTGGATGATGGGCTGTACCTAGCCCTACATCAGCTGTGCAAAGTACCCATGTACTGACACAGTTGCATAATGTGTTATGCAATGCAATAATACCACTGTTTGTAACTAGGTCAGTTGTACACATACCAGGGTCCCTCGGATGTTGTCAACAGTAACACAGTTGACTGTTGCTATACACCAGTAAACAACACCCTCATGGTTGTATATGACCTATATGTACCTGCCCTGGATATGTACATCCCACACTCATACAACATACATGAAAATACCATAGCTGTTGTTGTCCTTTGTACATACAGGTGGCTACATTCATTACACACATGCACATGGAAGATAGGTCCATGGCTGCTGAATACTAACAGAAAATACGGTTTGATATCTATGGTGACAGAGGTAATATTCCCTCTCTACTGGTCACCCATGACACCTATCATATCATACAACAATCCATGTGGCATGTATGTCATTAGACATGTCCACCAAATGCAATGCCTACAAACATACCCAAATAACAGGATTGTAAGACCTACACACATGGCCTGTATTGACAGACTCAGGGAAATACAGCTATGCTCTGTATGTTCCTGAGTAGTTACAGGTGATATGTCCATGACATGTACAGCCATGCGTGACCCACAGCTCCTATATATATACTCCATGTCAACAATTGCAAGTCATGCATGCTGTGTGCTGTCTGGACATTAACCTTATTACCACAATAGCCAGAACGTGCTGGGGTGAGATGTTTATAAGCCACAGACCTCGCACATGCTTGAACAAGTGTAATGCCCAGCTCAAACAGAGCACATTGCTGGCACTCTTCCAGTAATCATGAGGTGTGTGGCAAATACGATGTGTGTGTGGCAAATATGATGTGCTCACTGTTGACCATTACAGTGCCCTGGCTTCACAGTGAAACTGTCAACTAACAGTCTGTGGGATCATGACATGGAATATTGCTGTGTGTGCGTCTTGCTGATATGTGCTGTTGGCATAAATGTACACTTAGCTACTCAGTGAAGGTTGTTATGTGTCCTACCAGTACATGAATACAACATACATTATGGTGTAATGCTCAGCTAGGTTTCACACATGGTGTGGGGAAGGTGTGGAATGTATCCTCTTGACCTGCTAGTCCACTTACTGATGGAGACTGCATATGTGTACATGTATTGATGTGTGTTTAGATTTCATGCGTGTGCAGTGTCTGATATTTGAATGTGTCTGTTGTCTTAGTACATCATGCAGTTGCAATGCAGCCTCAACAATGCCAAATGTATATGGTGATATGCTCAAAGTACAGTAAGCTGTACTTTAGTTATGGACAGATGTTTGGACATAACTACTAAGTGGTGGGGCTACTTTGCAGATGAATGATTACTGAAGACAGCTCACAGGTGTGTTGCAACCATTCCTACAATAACCTGTGTAACTGCTAAGCTATGGTTTTGTTAATTGAAGGGGAAGACACACAACGTAGAATGCAGTGAGGGTGACACTGAAAGCAAACCTCTTGACACCTGTAAAAGTAACACCTCCTCTGTGCATATATTGTGCATATATTAGCACAGTTGGCAAAGGAAAGAGTCAGTATGCTTTGTAGCATGAGCAATAGTGTTGTAACTCTGTAATACCTATCATGAGATAGGCAGGTGTTTGATTCACAGTACTGGCACATGTGGGTGTGTGTGTGTCTTTATATGTCATGTATGGTGGGGAATACATCTCAATTGTTTTTCACTCTCCTGTGCACTGTTGTAGATATCTGTACAGAGTGAAGTGGGGAACACAAGACATAGGCAGGGGTTTGAATCTCACACATGTCAAGTGTCTGTATGTGTGTGACATAGGTGTATATCTTTGTGAATGCCACAGTATGTGTGTGTGTGTGTGTGTGTGTGTGTGTGTGTGTGTGTGTGTGTGTGTGTGTGTGTGTGTGTGTATGTATGGCTGTCTGGTCCCTGGAGTGAGGCTGTATTTTATCATAGTGAAATGATAAGACCCCCTCTCCCCATCCACTCAATGCAATCTAGTATCCCTGTTGATGTCATCAATCTTAGAAGGGCATTCTAACCTCCTGTAAACATGTAAGCCCTGGGGTGAGGTTGTTGTGCCATAGCCTACCGATGAACCCCCCCCCACATACACTCACAGCAATCTAGTATCCCTGTTGATGTCCTCGATCTTAGGCCATTCTGACTACCTGCACATGTGTAATCTCTGTGGTGTGCCTTGTAATTGTGTAGTACTATAATGATGATTTGCACATAATCAGGGGTTCTCATCCCAACACTGGTAAGTGTGTGTGTGTGTGTGTGTGTGTGTGTGTGTGTGTGTGTGTGTGTGTGTGTGTGTGTGTGTGTGTGTGTGTGTGTGTGTGTGTGTGTGCGCCAGAGTGTGTGTTACTGTGTTTGTGAATCCTTGAGTGTGTGGGTGTGTTACTGTGTCTGTGAATACCTGGGCGTGTATGTGTGTTTGCATCCTGTCATGAGAATGGGTATTACTGCTTCCCAATGAGAAACCACATTCTCCACTGGCCTTTACTCTTGTCATCTGCTAAACCATTCTTTTACCTCCTCCCTGCTCCAAGTAACTATACCTGTGATGTCACCCACTATGGATGTGATGGCTCTGGCCACAGTAGCTTACTACACAGCTATCATGCTCTTGGATCATTAGATTAGTAAACATGTTTGAAACTTGGGAGATTATAACTGTGATGTGGAAGCTACAAAGTGCATGCAGGTATTGTCATACAGACCTGTGAGCAGTCTACATTTACATATGGGACACTAACTGAAAACACTGACATCCCCTGGCACATGTAATTACACCTGAAAGAGGAAGGCAGAACATCAAGATCAACATGCAGTTACTGTTGTTACACATGATACATACTGTCAAAAGTACAAAATGCATTCTAAAATGGTAGTACATGGTATGTCTGCTGCCTATCAACACTACTCAACAATGGTAATCTACAATTGTCTTCCTAGTATGTTCACCTTGTGCATCAGACCATATGAGCATGTTCCTGCACTGATGATGTGGATGACAGGGATGCAGCACAGGCATCATCATATGCACAGGGTGATAATGTTTGCCAGAGGCCTAGGCTGCACCATTGGATGACATCATGTGTGTGGGTTAGGGACTTTTAACTCATTGGGCATGCGTGGATGTTATGCGTGTGTGTGTTGAGGCACCTTACATTTGTTTCTGGTGTGTGTGTGTGTATGTATGCACACAGGTCTGGCATGTGTCTTGCCTACGCAGGGGTATTATTGACAGGTGCAGACTGTACAGGGCAGGTTTTACAGTTCACGGTGTCTGGCCATGGCCACGTGACCTGTGCCTGCCAGGAGTTGCACGGTCACTACCAGACAGATGTCCAGATTGGGTACTGTCTGATGACACATGTCCACTGGAACTGTGTCTCTGTTGGGACCATCCAGGACCATGTGCACATGGCCTGCTGTGTCCTGGTGTGGACAGCACAGCACCAGCTGCACTGCTGCTGCTACCTCCACTATGGAAGCAGGCATGTGAACTAGCATGTTCACGTAGACCTTCAACAGTTGATGTAGCTGGCCTACGTCCATGTGCCCGACGCATTACTCCCACCAGATGTTCTAGCACAGACATTCCATGCTTGAGGATTGACATGCCATGTCACCCAATCATCTATCCAAAACATTTGCAAGATGATGGTGAGAATTTGCAATTGCCTGGATGTTGTCAGTTAAAGAATGGACAGCAGCCCTCTGAAGCCTCAGACCTTCTCTATTGTGCTGTTCAACATGTGCCTGTGCCTCCATTACAGCCTGAAACATGCACCTGGTGACACCAGCTGATGTGTTATGTCTTGCAGGGGCATGTTGGCCAGAAGACCTCCTACGAGCAGCCCTGGGCACATGCCTGTGTGGGGCATAACCTGTCAGTTTGCTGGGATCATGGTGTGCAGGCACATCTTCCATAGTCTCCACACATTCCTGTTCCATGCTACCACCCGCCAACTGTCCTTCCACTATGGCCACTGGTGATGGGATATGTGTAGGCATGAGAACTGTGTGTGGGGATGAGGGGGATACAGGTGGAATGGCAACCAATGGCACAAATTCGGCCCCTGACAACCCTGCCTGTGCCTCAATCATAATTTCATCATCACTGCTAGAGTCTGTGGGGACACTAACATCAGGTGGACAGCAGGAGGTCAACACACCTACATCAACACCTGTGAGGGGCAGACAAGAACTGCACATTACAAGTTATACATCACAGTACAGACACACAGAGACAGACACACAGACTCAGACAGACACAGACACACACAGACAGATACAGACAGACACAGACAGACACATGATATGGCACCCAACGGCATGCAACATGCATGTGATATAGTAGAAGGCATTCAGCTTAGATAATTATAGTGGTAGTCATCATACATCCCTGAGTTGAACACAAGAGCATGCATGTGTTATAGCAGAAGGCATGCACCTTACACAATTATAGTAGTAGTTAGCATACACCCCTCTGTTGCACCATTTGTGTTAGTAGGTTATGCCCCAAACCTGCAACACAATGCATGCACTATGCACCGCTGCACTGCACTGCCGTGTTTTGTGCAACATACCCCACATTTTAACAGACCATCGCTGACCTGTGTACCTCTTCCACTGATGCTTTGTGTTGGCCACTGCTCCTATGTGTGAGAAGGACATGAGCAGAATGGTATGTTGAGTGAATACTATGTTTGCCTGAGCCCTAGCTTGCATATCTTCCCCCAAAGCAGTGCATGTCTGTTCAACATTATTCTGTTTACCCCTAAGATGAGTCTACAGACAATGTGCATGTGGCTGTAGACACGTTTAACATGGCTGTCCCTACTTTGTAATGGTGCCACAGATCAGCACAGATTAACAGTACACCAGCCTGATGTGTGGCATATGACCTTGCCAATCACATGTAGTATGACATGTCTTCTGCTGACGTGTTGAATGACATGCATACATGTTTAACACAATGGTGTACTTTCAAATATACAATGAGGTAATGGTTTCCCAATGCAGGGACGTGTTATACTAACATGGACCTTCAGCTGATGCAATGTTGTCAGTCCACCCTACAGATATACAGTGACATACTGCACATTGAACTGATGTGCATATCCATTGCAGGGCATCATGTGGCTTCACTATTGCTATACAGTGTGTTACAGACACAATTCATAGCCATGACTATGTTCAGATACAATACATATCTAATGTGGAATGTGACCCACATCACTGAGGTGTATACACACTAAACCCTAATGTGGAATGTGTGACACAGGTTACTGAAGGCTATACAGATGACACCCCTGCACATCTGCAACCATATTGCTGATGCTTGGCAACTATGCCCAGGCATGGCTAACTTAGCAGTACTCCATGTCCCACATGCCATGCCATCTGTGTACCTCACACACATGAGGAGCAACCATGACAGTGATGTCTAACACCAGCAAGGTGAATGTACTGTATCTGTGGCCTGATGTGGTTGTATGTGTATGTTGTGCAACACATGTATGTATTTGGATACCGTATAGGTGAAAGCTTTCATGTCGTGACACACTCAAGATGTTCAGGACATGTTATGTGGTGGTTTGATGTCATGCGTACACAAGCTGTGCACAGGCCTGTATGATGTTTAGTGTGTCACATCTGCAATATCACCATTACACAAAGGCCATAATTGTATTGTATCGAGCCAATGTACAACAGGGTGTACACACATGTGCATCCCTTCTACTGTGTGTGTTGCTTCATGTCTCTGGCGATCCTCCATGGCCATGTGTAAACATGTTTTGTACAATGGTTGTGATGGGCATCTATTTCATATGTCAATGTTGCCCCATATAACATACACCCGTAGATGTCATATGCTCCACTGAGGACAGGGTTATGCAGACAAAGGGTGATATGTTTGGGATGTGAGATATCATGTTTTGCAGGATAGTTAACCAGTGTTGCAGTCAGCCCACAAAATGTCATGGACATGTCAGATAGCACATGACATTGTGTGACATTCATAGCAGGGGTTTAATCCACAAGGGTGAATCCTGTGGGGTGGTCATACTCCAGCTCCAAAAAATTTAGAGTGTGTGCACACATATGCTCTCTGTATAGTACTGTTTGTATTCCCCACATGTGTAATGCTGATCTGTAGTACATGTCCCTACAGCGAACCATACCTCCACCATTGTGTTTACAGCTGTCCACACATCTGGCAATGACAGTTTGTAAGTTTTAGTGTAGGTGTTTCATATAGTCTTCAAATATTCCACATGGGTAACCATTGTGATGCATTTCAGGTCTGACCTGTATATATTAACAGGATCACCATACATTATGTGTACGTGTGTTAAATGGCCACATGGCATATAGCATGCAATTAATATGATCTGTGCATTATCAAGCCTGATAATAACAATCTCACCAGCAACAGGCTGTTCTCGCTGCAAAATGCCAGAGGTACCTAAGTAGGAGTGTCACAGCAGTAAGATCATTATCCACACCTGTGTGATAGCTACAGGGTGCAATGTACATGTTAGCACATAATCCAGTACAATAGACTATACTATGGAGTATGCACATCTGTGCATACATAGAGTAGCAAACTATACTATGTGGCATGTGTGCATACATGCCTTGCATATGATGTTACGTTAACTATTGTACAGTAACACATGTAACTATATTAAATATAGTTGTGTTATATGTGCAGTAGTGACTTACCAGGCAACTCCTGGCTCAGTGGTTGTCAGACAAACACCTCCACAATACCAGCTAAAGCTTGTGGATGGAGTTCTTCAGGTGTCCCCAGGTTGGCCAGTAGATCCTCTGTTCGTGTGAGTGGGGGCTGGGTGAGTGGCCCCCACCTGTTGCAGCTTGTTACATGGTAATTACGTTTGCATGCTGTTTCGCCCATCTAATGAGGTCAGTGCAGTGTCGGCGCACCTGCTCATAGGTGCCATTGTGGCTGACAGCATCATTTACACTCCTGCAAAGTTCCTCCCACTGGGCATCTCAGTGCTGTGCATCCTGCGACACTTGGCTGAAGAGTGTTTCATGGTTGTCAAGGAGGTATGGAATGAGGACCTCATCCTCCATGCAGGTGTGCAGTGGCAGCCTGGCAAGTGGCATACCTGGAAGACATAATGATGGAGACAGGTCACAGTAACTCACAGAGAAGTACAGAAGTACAGCTGCACATACATGTGTATCGTATTTATTATGATTACAAATATGTCTTTGCAAATCTGCATGACACACCACTGACATGTTTAACTCACACACATTTGACACTTACTGGTGATTTGATGTTATCACCATATATGTGTGTGTCAAGTGATGACATTGCTCATACTCCATGTGGATGTTGTCTTGATGTGAGCATGTCTGTTTGCCTGCACTGGTGTCTTTACCTATCAGCACATGCCTGGATGTGTTCACATTAATGAAAGAGACCTTAATGCTGTGTATATGTCACATATATATAGTCATACACAGCCTTAAGGGACATGACCTGTGACCCTGCAGACTTGCTCATGGAAAGTTTTACATGTATGTGTTTTGCCATATACATCTACATGGCACTGTACAGCAGTATAGCATCCTGCCATGTATTACCTGTGTTGCACATGTGAAACACATGGGACAATGGCTAGCTTGATGGTATTTGCAGGGTTGGATATCAGCTATAGCATGTATGGTCATAGTGAACTAGTAGGCTATATGCCCTGGGCTATTTATGAGCCTAGGCTGAAAGGTTACCTAGCTGTAGCCAACAGACAGGTAACTTTCAGTGGCCAGTTCAAGCAGTGCCACAGAACTGATCCACAGGGTTACTGATATATTTGCCATGCAGTCATCACACCATGTCTCAAAGAGGGGCAATTTACAGCTTTGCTGGACACGGATGCATAGTATGGCAGGAGTATGTAAAGTGTATGGGATAGGGATCTGTCAGGTATGTTATGATCCTTGTACTAGAAAGGTGGATGTCCATGAAGTATGTGTTTATTTGAAATCAGGATGTGTAAGTGCAGCATGTCCAACATCTCTGGGTTGGACATGGCTTTATTCAGGGTAGGTATCATGCTACATAGTGGAGCTAAGGATTGGGAAGTCCAGTGTATGCCATCTGAACATGGCTAATAACCCTTAAAGGAAATATGTAATCTATTATGGGTCACTTGAGTGCTGAGTATGGCTGAACAATGATCTCTATATTCATGGATGGCACCCTGTCATGATTAGGGGTGCCACTTATGGCTACCTGACTGGTGTGGTGAAGTGACTATCAAAGGAAAGACTACTGTCCAGCTGCATCCCATACACACAGTTTCCATTATGTTGACTGCTGCCTAGGTGGTAGTTCATGGGTACAAGGTTTTAACATAGGGGATGACAATGCAATACTTAGCTGTGAGATTGTGGCCATACATCACACACCACACATTTGACCCACAAAGACCCTTCTGTATGTTGCCTGCAGCACTCATTGAGTCGACTATTGCTCTTAGTTCATAGTCATTTGCAAACTTCAATAGGCAGATGCCTTCTGTGTTAGTCTGTGTGGTATAGATAACAAAGAGGGGGAGTACCAGGAATGAACCCTGTATTACTGTAGCTGGCACTGGTTTGATGTGCGTGTATTACTCAGACACCTTCTGTAGTGTTGGTTCTGCCAGCGGTCCAGTTGCCAACCAATCCTGTGACATAGGAATATACACCTAGTTTACTGAGTGTTGCTGGAACACAGTATGGGTGATGGTGTCCTAAGACCTGGCAAGGTCAAGATATGCTGTGTGAATCAACCTTACTGTCATCTACATCTGTACTGACTACATCAAATAGGTTGATCAAGGTTCATGGCCTTACAAAGCAGGCTCAGCAGGGTAGTAGTGCACTATTTCCTATTATCAGTGGTGTCTCCCCCTTTGTGGGGTGTGATACCTGCTGCTGTGTACCATTCAGTGTGCACACAGCCTGACATGAAGCTATGATTGAACATGATGTGTATGTGGAGAGCAAATTGTTCTGACATTTGTGTAAAATACACCCTGGGATGTTGACAGGTCCCATGCAAGCTGTATGTATGGCTTTAGAGAGTGCAGCTTGTACCTGCATATTTGTTATTACAGGGACTCTGTAGTGTACATGAATATATAAATATGTGTACCTGTTGGGGGGGAAGGTGTGAGTGGGTTTAGGTTATCCAAGACCCTATCTGGATGAACATGTGCTATTTCTGTAGGTGCAGTACTTCTCATGCCATAGTGCTGTGAAGCACAGCAGGTCTTGTTCTTGCCATTACGATTCATGACACAGCTATAGAATGCTCTGTGGTTGGCCTCATAATATGTGGCTGATTAGTTTCACAGTAGCTTTGTGTGGTTTTATATGGTGTATCTGCATCTTACTGAGGCTGACCAGGGATCACCTCCACTCATGTGTGTTCACTCTTGCAACAGTATTTACCTTCTGTGGTACAGTTTAAGGCAGGGTACCACCAGTTTGCCTTCCTGTTTGTGTTTGGTTGAATTTTGGTTCTGTTCCAATAGCACAATCACTGCACTTATGTGAGTGCTTAAAGTGCATTTGTGTAAGATTCAGCATTTGCACATGCATTGTCCATCTGCATGGGTGCCATGACAGTCACCACTTTGCTCTAAAAAAGCATAACATTGGCTTTGGAGACTGACTATGTGTAGCATACTGTTAGCCTTGTTTGTATGATTATGGTGATCCAGGTCATTGTGGTTAATGAAATCCAACATGCATTGAGCACAGGTGTTGGTACATGAGGTGTCTTCCCAGTTCATAATGGGATAGTTGAGAGTAGCCATTATTATGGTTTTCTGTCTCAAACCTAATATTCTCCATTACAGCACAATATGACAGTTGGGCATTCTGAGGCATGGTGGGTGATTTGTCGCAAGGTGCAATTTGGATTCCACTTTAGCACAAAGGTAGTTGCTCAGCATAATGCATCTGAAGTTATGCAAGTGCAACTAGCGTGGGGGTGTACATATCCTTCAGGAATATGGACACACCTGTGGCCTGTGTGTTCCAATAAAGGATAATGGCCAAGAGGTGAGGTATGTGTTATAACATGGTCATGCAGGAGTGCTCTCCGGAGCGTTGAACCATATCTCAGTCACTGCACAGATATGTTCTCCATGTTAAGGATTGGCATAAGTGAATCCATATTGAGTTTCTGAAATGTATCATTGAGTAGCGAGACCCACAGTTTATTGCTTGGCTGTCCCTGTTACAGCAGTGGACTTTCACTTGAATCTTGCATGTTGAAGGCACTATAGGGGAAGCATGAGCCATAGCCAGTATCCAGATTCCCAGGGGTGACAGGTGCAGGCCCTGTCTGGCAAAGCATCATGGTCTGTCAACCATGTTATCCCAGGCAGAGAGATACTGAATACCCTTTGAATTACACCAGTACATTAGAAAATTGTGGAATACAATCCTTTTGTCCCTGTACTGCAGTATCATTCTGGCCAATGGCAGAATGCTACCCAGGCCATGGGACATACCTGCATGGGCTACAAGACCTGACAGTTCCTACATGTGTCTTTCCATGCAGTCCAGGCTACTGCATCACAAGTCCTGCAAAACAACATGGAATATGCCAGAGCCATGTGTATAGTTCAAAAGGTGGTCTGAGTGTATGGGTATGTGGCTAATCATGGCAGACAGGCAGCTGACAGTATGTTTGCCCTCGTATAGCTTGGTGTGTAATATAGTGCTAGGGTTTGCATTCACAAATGAGTACTGTTGGGCATGTTTCTGGCCACATGTTCTGAGGAGTGCACAATTTGGCAAATTATGTCATATGGTTTGTGTATTTTGTTGTCTGTCTATTCCAGCTTGGGAGGTCTCTTGCTTGGCCAGATACTTAGAAGCCTCTGTGAATGTGTGTGATTTCTGGTGGTATGTGTGGGTGTCCTTACTGTGTTCTGGTAAGGGTATGTGTTGAGTGTGGTGATGAGATGCATGTGTTAATCTACACCTCATGACTGTCCAGTCCAGTCATGGCTGTAGACTGGACTGCCTTCCAGCTTACCTCTGTAGCCGCATCCCAGACAATGTGTGGGGTGTGGTGTTAGGTGGGTTTGGCAGTGTACATGGCATAGAGATTACATTCCCCCAGGATGGCCACATACACAAAGCTGACATTTGTAAACACCAGTAGCTGAATAGTGGACATGCCTGTATGAGCATTCAGTACTACAAGTACCAGGTACTGTATTTAGTTTACTTATTGCTTATGAAGATGTTTTAGACGGTGATGCTCACAAGTAAATATTTGTGTCATGGACGTGACAACACTGGCTATTACAGAAACATAGTAGCTAACTTTAGCAGCAATCCTCATCTGAGGAGCACATTACATCCTGCTAGTTGATTACAGATGATGCAAGTGTCAACAGGTCTGTATCCTTTTCTGGGTATATACTCACATATCCACCAGAACCATGAGCTCTGTTAGGCATGGACACCCACTCCCCAAACAGAGTCAAGTATCAATAGACTCTGCTGCCACTATCAACATGATCAGGATATAATCAGATAGTGTAAGCCATCACCTATGAAGCAGCTATTACACATGGGAAGCAGTCTCCTACATCTTACACTCCTACTGCAGATATTACACTGGAGTTAAAGATGATATGTAACTTGTTTCATTACCAGTACTGTGCACAACCTTACATACAGTATTTGCAAGTGGCTGTTAGGTTGGCAAAGAGAGGTTAGGCTACACAAACCTGAAAGCTCAACCAGTGTGTCTCTACTCTCAATATCCACTCTATGTAGGTGTTCTCATAGCCATTTGGCCCAGCCCTGTAACGGAGGTCACTACATATTTGCATAACATGTACACATGCACAGCTGTTATTGCTTGCAAACAATACTTGAGAGGTGGATATTACATGTCTTACGTGCATGGACAGTTACCTAGCTCTTTCAATTTTCTTTGCTATCATGTTGCTAAACTGTCAGATGAATACAATTCATATGTATCCTGTTATTGAGTATTGTAATTGCCAATAGACATAAGTAATGTTTGCATAACATGACACAAATGCTATGTAAAATGGAATATAGATCTGACTAGAATACTACAAATTACACAGTTTTTGGCACAATATCCCACAATGCAAATCATATTTGCAAAGTAAGCCCACCTTTGGCATATGTCTACTGTTACAATATATCAACATATACTATCCCCTGTTATAGCACATACTTGTTGGACCAACCCTGGCACTGACAGTGGCTGGAAAAGAATTGGTGAATTCCAAGCCCATATATATCATCCCTTGTGGAGTATGAGGAGTTTGCCTTGTGACCTACAGTAGTACATACATAGAATACTACAGGTATTACTACTGCTCAACAATACATCACTGCAAGATAGCTATTTCCACTATATGCATTGATTACACTGTAATTATTACTACATACACAGACATACTAAAAGTTATACATACCTTATTGGTAATTGGAGGTGTTATTGACTGGTATTTTATTCTTTTTCGGTTTGTATTTCAATCTTCTGTTGGGTATTTTGTACTGTTCTGCAGATATATACAGATGGTTTGACTGTGTGACAAGTGATCCTTTTATAGTTAGAGATCAGTAACATGTGCTATCCTGATCACCAATTGGTGTACCAAAGTAGTTAATTACATGCACATCAGCTGTGCAGCTAATCCATTAGCCAATACCATGGCAACAATGGAGTATAACTGAGTACTCCATTTGGGCATTGTCCCTTTGCCTTACATTTAAGCAGTTGTAAGCAAGTTTACCAGTGGTCTGCGCAACTGTAAGCAAAGGTTACACCTGTGAAGCGCTTATCCGTTTAACCGTGTTTAAGCACTGCGTACCATCACGCACACCTGCGCAAAACTGCTTAAATGTGCCTTAATCAACCTGCTTCCAACAGCCCTTATTCTGGCCCTCAAAATAAATGTACAGCCCTTGCAAGTTTTGAACCCGGGACCATGAACACCACAGTCAATGACTTTACCACTAAGGCATCTGAGATATGTACACATGTTATGGTTTTTAGAATATACATTTTACTACAAGCATTCCTCACTACTGAAATCAAATGTGACAGTCAGTTGGTGTGCATATGCATTACACATGTTAATGTTCATATGTTTGTGGAATTAAGTGTTGCAATGTGACCTGACAGGGTGTATTAGGGATGACAATGGTCCTTGTTTTGTGCCCTTTTTTATTGTCCCCATACTCCATGTATACCCCTCCAGTTCACTTATTGAACATCCAACCCAGGCTCTTCTTGATGCATAATTTCATTACCCATCATTCCTCCCCCACCCCAAACTCCACATACACAACAACCATCCCTTCTATGGTGAATTAAGTTAATATTAATAGTTATAATACCAGAGCTGCATGTGTTTTGTATACACTTCAATTCCTTTGGATTGCTTCTGTGTCACGAAGTGTGTTCATAGATATTTATATATATGGCTATAGATGTAACTATATATATATATATATATATATATATATATATATATATATATATATATATTTAGCATTAATTTTTAACAGTTATACATATGTAGACTTGTATATGTTAATTCACAAACTACAGTACATTACAATGTCAGTACTGTGGAATGCCTATAGTACAAGGTGCAGTCTAAAAACCATGAAACATGTATACAGTTCAGATGGCTGAGTGGTAAGTCCCATAACTATGGTGTGCATGGTCCAGGGTTCAAGACCTACGATGCTTTAAAAATGTTTTTTCCTCCCGAATAAGGCTCTTTTAAGCAGTTGTAAGCATGTTTAAAAGTGTTTGTGCGGCATTAAAGTAGCAGTTAAACACAGTTAAACAAAATTTAAAAACTTATAACCTGTGCGTGCAAACACTGTCACATCTGCTAACTACTCAGGATATATATATATTTCAGTGTAGTAACATTTCACTATGTGCTTACATAACATTACAATCTCTGTTGACTTTACTCTCCAGCACACATGGGTTTATATGAGTGTTTCAAATGTTTATTATACTGAAGATCACTACCTAAATATGCAAGCTGTGGTTAAGGTATACTTTTTAACATGAAAAACATCTCTGACTTTATTGGGATTTAAACCATGACTGCACGGATACTATGCGAATGCTGTAACCATTACACTATTGACATTAACATTGCTTCTGCCTATTTCCTATTTAGATGATTTCTATGTGTAAGCTAGGCTAAGCAAAGGGCGGAGGTGCGCAAACCCACTGAGCTTCACATACTCTTGAAATAAAAACATAACAAATGAAATGAGAGACTCTACATTAAATTAATTACATTAGGCATAGCTCCTCACTGACACACTTCAAGAGAAACATTGATGTGTGAATGGGTAACAGAATATACACCCCTGGGATCATGTGTCCCAGAACCATACAGATAGGGGGAGGGGGAACTCCTCCAGTTTTATAGCCGCAAGACCTGTTGGGGAAATGGAATGGTGTTGAATTTTCACGTTAGCATGCCCTTTTTAGATCACTAAGTGCCCCTATCACCCTCCACCACCCCAGTCTTCAACAGCTTCTGGCAACTCTGCCTGGAATCACTTCATTGGCTATGCTTGACAGAGGCTCAGTTACTTCATTAATGGTGCAGAGAAAGCCAACACACTGTAGCTATGCTTCTAAATGCCCTTGGGCAGATAGCCTACTACCTATCTGTGAACCTCTAAAGTGCAGGCCATCACAGAAATAATATGTGAATAAACAAAGCCTTCAGATCACAATATACAGTGAGAAATCACCATGTAGTCAGAAAACAGTTAAGTACAGCAAGAAAATATAGAAAACTGATACTTAATCACTCCAAAAATCTATCTTGGAAGCTAGAGGACTTGTATCAGTTTAAGGCTTTCTATTGCTTACCAGTAGGTTACCTACAGGAAACATGAGAAACAAGCACAGATGGGAAACATGCATGCAACAATACCATACCAGCTTGCATCTGTCAGCCATAGGTTTTCGAATACTGGCCAAGGCTCTTGGCACCCCCATGGTGCCTTTTTTAGGCAAGGCTCAAAGGTTAATCCCACCTCCGTAAACAGCACAATAAAAAAATCATTGTGGGTTATGCTACTCAATGCCAGGAATTGTAATCACAAAATGCATGCACTCGCAGCACTCCTCAGTATGGACAACATCAACATCTGTGCAGTAACTGAAACCTGTTTTAAGGCTCCTGAGAGCACACCAGCACTACTGAGCTACAACCCATACCACATATTTCGACCACAGAACATGGACTGACACAGACATGGGGGGGTGTATCCATATTCATCAGGGATACCTACACCTCCAGGTTAGTGGGGCAGCATGATACCTCTGAGATCATCCATGTGCAGCTAACATCAGCCACAACTGCAATGCAAATTGTGGCCTGCTATAGATTACCCTCCATGACCCAGGACCACCACTCCACCTACCTGGAGACACTGGAAAACATGACAGTCCTTCCGAACACCCTGGTATTGGTCGATTTCAACTACCCTACCATTAACTGGAAAACTTACTGGAGTACCCACTTCCAGGCCCAGCGCTTCCCAGAATTTATCACCTCAAATTCTCTGTATCAGATGGTAAACTCCCCAACCAGAGGTGGAAACATACTAGAAGTGGTAATCACCAACATGGGCAACAGGTGCACCACAGCAGAGGTAAACCAGTCACTGGTTAGATTTGACCATGAACTATCCACTGATGATTTCCACACCCAACCATCTCCCCCACCCAAGGAAACCACAGTGAAAACCTTTTCTACAGCTAACTTCACACTACTAAAGACAGAGGTGGGAGGTTTCACAGCTCCCACTCTAAGGGAAAACACTGCTCAAGATACAGAAAGATTTACAAATGCACTCTATAAGCACCTAAAAGGATGCGTGGATTGTGCCATCACTGGTAAACCAAGACTCACTCCTCCAAGACAAGGACACCAGTCTGGTGGACCCCTGCAATAAACAGGCTATACAACAGAAGTAGGACAGCAGTCCAGAAAAACAGCAAATCCCTAGAAGGACAGGCATCCATAACCAGCATTAGTAAGAAACCTAGGTCCCTCATGAAATCATCCAAGACTAACTTCAACAAGAAAATAGCCAAGAATTTGAAAGATAACCACAAAGCCTTCTTTGGCTATGTCAAGGATCTAAGTGGTAACTCACAGATTTGCGCTGTGCCAGTGCACTATAGCACAGAATATACTGAACCTAATGATATCGCCAACATCCTTGCAGATATATTCAGTGCAAACTTCACCCCCTAAAGAGCCCACAACAATACCCGAAAAGTACAGTATCCCAGACATCAGAGACACACAGGTGGAAATAGCCCTCTCAAAAGGCAAAACACAGCATCAATGGAGGCAGATGGTGTCCCAGACTCCATCTTGCAAACACTACAAGATGAACTAACCCCCAACCTAATTAAGCTTTTCAGCCTCAGCCTCTACACAGGCTACATGCCCATACAATGGCGCATAGCAATGGTTATTCCACTCCACCAAGGGGGAAACACAACTGACCATGGTAACTACCACCCCATAAGCCTGACTAGCCTGGTCTGCAAAGCTATGGAGCACATCATCATGGCACTCATTAACAAAGACATTGGTAACCTCCAAACACTTGACCCAACCCAGGTCAACTTGTTTGAGTGCAGATCATGCGTACTGAATCTGTTTGATGTCTTACTGACAGTCACCAAGGCATTAGATGAGGGGAGAGGTGGTTCACACATACTACCTGGACCTTGCCAAGGCTTTTGACACCATTCTCCAGTCAGGTATTATTGATAAACTCACCAGCCTGCACATAAACCCATACATCACAGGATGGGTTGCCAACAGGCTTACACACAGAACCCACATGGTAAGACTGGCAGCCTCCAGGTCCACCTCTTAACCAGTCACAACTGGTGATGCACAGTACTCAGTCCTAGGACCCCTACTGTTTTGGCATATACTTCTCAGAGGTACAGGCAAACACAGGTGGACTATGGCAGACCATGTTTGGCAATGACTGCAAACTGGGAGCCATAATTGACAGTCCAGCTGACACAGACATCCTTCAAAGGGCCTCACAGAGACTGAAACAGGGTGTCAAAGTCATGGCCTCAAGCTACGTGCCACAAAATGCATGGTCATTCCATTTGGGAAAGACTAAACACCCACATATTAACACATAGGTGGCAGCCACCTTAATACAGATGAGGTAATAGGGGATCTGGGGACTAAGGTAGATAGTGATCTCTCCTTTGACAATCATATCTCCAAAGTAGTTAGGGCATCCTCCTATGTAGGCAATCTGATTACTAAAGGTTTCGCATATAGACATACTGAGGTTATAGTGCCCCTTTACTCGTCACTCATCAATCCCATCATAGAGTATAATAACCCATTTGGGATGTACCTCAGAAGACACTTCCAACAGCTGGAAGGACCATGAACGTACCTTGCCAAGAGAATTACTGGCCTCAAACATATGTCCTATGCAGTCAGACTGAATAAACTCCTGCTTTACTCAGTGGCATCTCGTTTACTCAGAGATGATCTCTGCTGGCCTACAAAGCCATGTCCAACTCTGGCTTAATGGATATGCTCTACCTATGGGAATCCATGTCACAGTGAGCCACACACTGTATTGAGCTAAACCTTGCCACAACAATAACTAGAACATGCTGGGGGGACAGATTTCTGTCACAGAAACTCCCCATGCTTTGGAACAACATCCCTAATTACAATATACAGAGCCCCTCACAAACACTCTTCAGGAGAAACCTTGAAGAGTGGATGGGGAACAGTAGATACATCCCTGGGATCCTGCCATTGGCTCTGCTCCACAGAGGGACAGTTAATTAATCAATGGGGTGGCAAAAGCTGACACATTTTGGCTAGGCTTATGAATGCCCTTGGGCAGTTAGCCAAGTACCTACCTATGAACCTAGACATACAGTATCAACACATGCTGATGGCTTAATTTACTGTTCAGGTATTGACTTACCTTGTGCCAATAGCAGTTGTGTGTGCAATAGTTGAGGGCTGCCTATGTTGGATGCACACAGTAGACTGCCTATACATGACAATTTACAGTTAGTCTTGTGTGTGTGCCATACATTTTTACTGTGTGTGCAGGTGGAGAAAGGTGTCAATCCCTAGGTTCCTACACTGTCAGTGTGTGTGCTATACGTCCCCTCCTTGCCAAGGCATGGGCATACTGGGCACGCCTCCGTCTGCCTACTGGGGCTGGCTCAGGGTGTTCGTGGTCTGAGTACCCCTGTGCCTGTGAGGCCCTTGGCAATGGTAGTGGGCTATGAGGACCTTCACCATTTTGTCCCTGCTGTAGCTGTTTCTGTAGGATCATATTGTGTAGCATGGCACATACTATGAAGATGTGGGCACACATGCCTGGAGATTACTGCAAGGCTCCACCAGATATGTCCATGCAACAGAACCATGATTTAAGCATCCCAAACACACGCTCTATGATGATTCTAGTTTGTGCGTGTGCCTCATTATGGTGTTCTTGCATGAGTGTGTGTGCATTTCTGATGGGAGTCATCATCCATGGTTCAAGTGCATAGCCAGCATCCCCCCACCAGGTGGCCATATGGGATGTCCACCCTGGCAAATACCTGATACAGCTGTGAGGCATGCCAGATGTGGGAGTCGTGATAGCTTCCAGGGCTGCCAGCACACACATCCATGGTAATGCCCTGGGCATTGCACACGACCTGGCAGTTGATGGTTTATGTAGTGCCTACCTGCTCACTGGGTGGTGACTTGATATGTATGTGTGTGCAGTCTATTGCACCCAGTAGCTCCAGATATTCTGCCACATGGTGGAAGAGACGCATATTGCTGGCCAACTCCTCCTGCATTTGGGGGAAGTATATATGCTCATTGGCATGTAGTAACATGGCATCCAGGAACTGATAAAGTACCCTGGATGCTGATGCCTGTGAGATCCCCATGATATCCCCAGTTGGCCTTTTAAAGGTACCTGTGGCCAGTACTCTCAGGCTTACACATACCTTCGTATCCACTGGGATGGGTTCCCCTGTGTTTGTTCTGGCTCTGAGATGTGGCCGGCACAGCTCCACAAGTTGCTGTAAGGTGTCCCTGTCCACCCTGTAATGCATTACTATCTCCAGATCATGTAGCCCCTGGTAGGTTACCCTGGGACTAAACACTCTTCTCCTCCTCTGGTGCCTGAGGTGGTTGTCAGCATCATCCTCCACACCACCTTCAGTCTCCCAACACATGCTGGTGGATCAAAGCTATGGGAGCCCCTAACATGTACATATTAAAAGTTCCCTGTATGTATACACCAATGGTGCAGAGTGTATGGGAATACACAAGTGTGTGTGAGGTGCTTTAACAATTTATACTATTGTGCTATGGATGCTGCTGATGTCATTGGCTGTGTATGAGCAATTCCAGCTGCAGGGTATCTTACGTATGGGATTTAAAGTGAGTACTGCAAGTGTGGGGCCTGTAGTGTGGAGTTATGCTTGCCTGCCTTGATTAATCTGTTGCCCTTTAATTCCCTTTTAAACCTGATTCCCTTCCCATTGCGAGGCATGCATCCACCTGCCAGCCATCTTGTTTTGTACTTTCCCTACCCAGTCATGTGTTGCAAAATGTGTTTTGCAGCTGATATAATGCAATTTTGCTTTGTTCTGCTGTGACACTTTACTGTTTTCTTTGCAGTACAGCCCCTCCCCTTTCCTGTTCTGCAGGTAGCTGCTTGCAGACTTGTTAGCTGTTGTCAATGGCCCACTGTAGGTTCCTAGGTGTTAATTAGTCATTTGTACTCCATTTTCCCTGCTGCAGCATTTCCTTATTTTTTTCCTATATCCTTCCTGTTTCAGCTCCAGTGCACGCCGCACAAACACATTTACCGAGTTTAAGTGCATTTTAATCTCCGTTCACATGCATACTCGGTTACCTTGTGTGCACTCAGCTAAGCAAAGCTAAAGCCAGTTCAACACGCCCCTTCCTGCAGCTTTGCTTAACTACGGGCAAACGGGGTTAGCAATGCTCCAATGTGTTTACAGCAAAGGTGACACACCCCTCTCTTGATGTCATCTTTATCTCATGGGCACACCTCAGTGTTATAACGCTATGCTGTGAGGTGCATCCTTACACCAGCAGGGTATCTGTGATTCACTATGACTCATCTCATTTGCATGAGATTGCCTACTAATTCCTAGATACCGCTCATAACACTGACACAGCCCCTTAGCAACCCTTGCACTATGGTGTGGTGTAACATGCCTGCCATTGACTATTATGCAGAAATCATGATATCTGTTACATTGCAGTTTTATTCTATATTTTTCTATTTTACTTGTGATCCCATTTGCACTCTGCTGCCCTACGCTTAAACTTCGCGATAGTGAGGAAAAAAAAATTAAATGTTATTTTTATATTTTGTACGTTTTTTTATGCCAATGGCTATATATTTAGCCATTGGCATATATTAATAATATAGTACATGTGTTTGGCCAGCTGTCATGGCTCCAATGTTATGTTTGCAAAAATGTAAACCGATATTTACGGTTTACATTTCTGCATGCTTACACTACACCTGCACCACTTCCTGGATCGCTAAATACCTTCATTTGCATGCTACACTGCTGCAAATGGGGTAATTAGCATACAGGTGCTGGGAGCAGTGCTGGCGTAGCGTACGCAGGTAGTGCACGTGGAAACAGCTCGTACCTGGATTGCTCGCCGACCATATTTGGTGTTGGAACACCAGCACTACGCCTGCACCTGGCGCAAGCTTTGTGAATCCCGGGGATAGTCTATGTCTTATGTAGCAGTTCTTGACAGTAATGTCCACAACTAGCAATGTTATGCTGCCTATAACTTACTACTTGCTATTCTACCTCCTAATTGCTATGTTACCCTAATACAGCCTAAATAACTTGCCTAACTCTCACTTTAATACTGGTATCTCTCTGTACTCATGCATATAAATGTATCCAGTGTTGTCTCTTCCATCCATTTCTAAGCAGATGGGTAACCAAATCCGACCAGAATCCGACTTCAGCCATTCTTAGACTTTGAATCCAAGGATCAGATTCCTCACCTTACTCATAATTCCCTCTTGGTAGCAAAGTACTACAGATCTCATTTGCCACTCATTTGCAGATGTGCTCTTGACTGAGTGCTTGGGTGACAGTTAAGTAGCTTTTTTGACATTTGTTTCTTTCCATTTGGGATACCTAGTCACTTGCAGTTCAAAGCCTTGCCCTTTGGGCTCACCACAGCCCCCTGAGTGTTCACCAAGTACATGGCAGTGGTTGCAGCTCATCTCAGGCTGCTGGGGTTCCTATTGTTCCCATATCTGGAGTCTCATTCTTCAAGCCAGGGACTCCTTGCTACACCTTTGTTCACAATTAGGAATAACTGTCAACATAATAAAGTCCAAGAGTCAACCTGTTCAAACCATAGAGTTTAGTAGAATACATCTGGATAGAGTTACAGATAAACAGACTACCGGAATCCAAGATTCTCACACTTCAGTAGCAGGCAATAGTGGTACTCTCCCATCAGAGGTCTCCAGCAAAGTTGATTTTACATTTTCTTACCTTAGTCCCGCTATAACGGGTGTTACAAAGGACCTTCTTAGTTCAGTGGTCAATAAGATGTCAACCCATGAATTTTCCAGAGTCCCTCATGAAAATTTGTAATACTCATTTTCAGTGGTGACTAGACTCTCAAATTGTGTCTCAGGTTTGACCTTTTGTTCTCCCTTCTCCCCAAGCCACAGTGACCACAAATGCTTCTCAACTGCAGAGGGTGGGGTATTTTATGTAAAAGACTTTCCAAGTCATGTGGTCCCCTTCAGAGGTCAGTCTTTACATCAATATCCAGAAAATGAGGCCCGTCCTACTAGCACTGCAGGCCCTTCAAGGCTCCCTACCTGAGGGTGTGATCTCCTTCCAGATGGATAATATGTCAGTGGCCAGATACATCAGCAAACAAGGGGGAACATGTTCTTACCCATTGTGTTGAGAAGCCATGATGGTTTGACAGTAGCAGATGTCTTCTCGTCTCTTTCTGACAGCAATTCACATACCAGGGAAGTCAAAGTTCTTGTGGACAAGTTGAGAGGTCTATCCTCCTTCCTCATGACTGGTCTGTCATTCTGATAGTGGCTGCTCATGTTTTCAGCCACTGGGGCTGACTGTGCTGTGACCTATTTCTTCCCCCCTGCTAACACCAAATGCATCAGTATTTAATCCTGATCCCCCAAGAGGGGGAGTCTCCAACGGATGATCTGATCCACTGTTGGCCCCTGGTCTCCTTTATGCCTATCTTCCCACTCCTTTCATCCCAAAGTCTTTCCAGAAAGCAATGTGGAGCATGGCTACAGTGATCCTCATTGGTCCTTTCTGGACTCAACAGATGTGATTCCCCTTCCTCTGGTCTCATATGATTCACCCTCTTTGAGTGCTGGACTCTGCTACACATTTTTTTCTCTCACCCCACCGGGAAGCCTCACCTGGACATAGAAGCCCTGTGTGGTGTCTCCAGTTCTGATGGTGGTTAGACAGTCCAGGCTTTCAACCCATGTTGTACACATTCTGACTTCCTCACTGAAGCCTTTGGGACTATGAATATTTATAAAATCAAATGTAAAAGATTCTCAATTTGGGTTTCTAGTAGGAATATGGATCCCTTTTCAGCTCCTCTCTTGGCTATCTTAGACTTTCTGGCTTCTTCTTTTGCACAGTGGTTCAAGGGTCTATATCAGTTCACTGAAAACTTACTTCAGTGGACAGCCAGTCATTCAACATAAATCATCAAATTGCCATTCATCAAACATTCATATCAGTGAACATTTTTCACATGGCAGTGAGTGACTTGTCCAACATACCGACCATCACACACACACACAGCAGCATATCAAACCCACCACACACACCCCTTCTTGTATATACCAATGCTGAGATCGCACTACAAAGGAGAAAAGGGCAAATGTCCTAATACTGGCCAAGTAACTGACTGCCCTGTGAAAAACATTCAATGTTCTATGAATGGCCATTCGCTGAAATTAGTTTTCGATGAACTGATTTACACCTGGTTCTAATTACTCTACTATCAAGGTCCAGTTGGTAAAGATCTCCAGTTTTCACATGGGTTAAATCAATTGCCCATTGCTTCACTGAAATTGTCTATGGCCTTTTTAAGGGGCACCTTCCTACTGTGACCCCCTTAGACATCCTGTTCCTCTTTTAGATATTACCATTCTTCTGCAGGCTTTGATGGGACCCCACCTTTTGGGGTTCCTATTGTATTATCGACAGCTTAGGTTGTCGAATGCTTAAACATCAACACCTAAGTGTTGAAACCTTACAATAGCGAACAGCCACATAATCAAATTCTTTCCTCGGGAAAAAATGTTCATGGCCGTTATCGGGGATTTGCCCTTTCCCCAATGTAGAGCGATCGCTGGAGTTGGTATATTTAGTTGGGGGGGGGCACAGCCTCCCACATTGGGGAGTGTTTGGGGCAAAGTCTCCCACTATGTTTGAGTGTGTTTATTTTGTTTATGGACGGCCACACAAATTCTTTCCTGAGGAAAGAATTTGATTATGTGGCCATTCGCTATTGTAAGATTTCGATGCTTAGAGTTTTAGGATTCGACAACCTAAGCTGTCGATGATATAGATGCCCCTTTTGTACCTGCCACCACAGCTAAGTTGAAATATGTTTCCTTGAAGACTCTGTTTTTGAAAGCAGTTACTTCTGCATGAAGAGCATCTGAACTCCATGCCCTTTCATGTAAACCTACTTATTTGTTTTAACACAAAGGCAGAGTCACTTTAAGGACAAACCCATCCTTTCTCCATAAGGTGGCTTCTACATCATCACTCATCAATCAACCTTCCTGTTTTCTATACCTGTTTTGCCTATAAACTGGAATACATGCTGTACCTTCTGGATGTGTATCATTAGTCTTAAGTTTTACTTGAATCATACTAAGAATGTCAGAAAGCCTGACCAGTTATTTATTCCTTTTCCTCAGCAAAACTGAACAAGAGTGTCTGAGGCAACCCTTTCTCACTGACGACCTGAATGTATTTCCTATGTCTACAAGGAGAAGGGATTGTATTTACCTGGATCTTCTAAGGCTTATTTTACTATGTCATTTGCTAACTCTGTTGTCTTTTTCTCCAAAGTACCAACTGATGACATTCGTATTACAGCTACTTGGTTGATTGTCTATGCCTTAATATCACACTATAAGTTGGATTTTCAGTCCAGGTTTTCTCGGGTTCAGCTGTCTTCTGAAATATCCTTCCTTGAGTCATCCCAAGATTTATATTCACTGGGGACTCCGTCCCATCCATTGAGGAATGGGTGGAAGAGACAACAATGCATGTGAAAGTTATGTATTCCTCAACTCCCTTCCATCCTTGCTTCTTCTGGGTGTCATTTTTCATTGTTTCTGGAGTGACTGCATTGATTGTCCCAAGACTTGGTCTTATACTCTTCAAACTCTGTGTGAAGAAAGGAATTCTGTGGCACAACTGTGGATCTAAAGGTCAAATCTAACATTGCCACAGCTCATTCTACAGCGCAGCTGCAAATTGCCCTATTGTATGAAAGCATTTTGGCTTTCTCACAGAAGCAGAAAGCTGGTTGTTACTTGTACTTGTAAACTGTTTCTGACATTGCAGGATGTCAAAGGAAAAATATACTTTAAAAATGATCAAAACACGGTAGGTTCAGGTTAAGGCACTTTAATCTTGCAGCAAGGAGACAAAAGCGTGCTACTACAGAGTTTGTCTAACCAGAATCAGGAAATGCTTTCATTTTTATACATTCTTAAACTGGTTACGTCCTACCATGCTGATGTAACAGATTACCACCTTTTTCATCATCATCATCTGCTGACCATCTTTCCCATGAATTTCTGCTGATTTATCAATTTTTATGTGAAACTTCCTGAGGAAAACAACATGGCCTTGGTTACTCCCAGTTACATACATGTTATGTTACATTCAAGATACTACGGCTAAATCAAGCACAATGCTAGCAGTTCATTTCTCTAATAATCCTTTGTCTACTTTATCTCTAAATTACTACAGCTGCAGAGGTTCTGCTCCTCTGGACAGAGCTGTTTGTCTGAAATCATTACATTTATAACATAAGGCATTGTTCATTCATTTGCTTCTGACCTAGCAGATAAACACCTGCTTCTCAAATACATTTCCACAAGGCATAAACAAGAATATTGCTGTGCTAGCAGTTACCAGGTCAGAGGGCAACTTGCAAGTTTCAGAAAGCATACTGCAGTTTTCAAAAAGCATCTTTTTCAGTCTCATATGAAACTCAATTTGTATAAAATACAGTGCATAAAAAATAGAATGAAAAGCGTATTAAAATACTTGATTATTAATTGACATTAAGCATACACACATTAATACATATTTTTCTAACATTTCCCTCCTGTTAATACCTTTTTATTCTATTTTCAAAAAAGAATAAACAGTTTGCTTCTTTTCCTAACCTTTTCCATTCAGGATTTGCAGTTAAGAAAGTCATTCAGTTTAAACATTTATGAAAGTGTTTCACATTCTAGCAGCTCTTCAAATTCAGTACTTAGATACATAGTCTCAGATACGGATATATCTATGAATTCTTTAACCAATCTCTTCATGCAGGGGATTTCACAACAAATACAAACTCCTATTAGGAGTAATCCTACCCCAATAGCAATCAATATGTTCATAAAAATGGAGCCCCACCCCCCCCCAAAGGCATTCTGGAAAAAGTCTGTCAGAGGGTTTGGGCCTGGCTAGGTCATGGCTGACACTTGCTGAATCACCTCAAGATGATCGTTAATCTCATGCTGATGGTCAGGAATAAACGCACAGCATTCTTCTTTGATTAAAGTGCAAGTTCCTCCTCTCGCCGCTAGGGTGAAGTCAAGAGCCATTCGGTTTTGGAGCACTACAGTTCTCATGGCATTCAGTTCATCAGTTATCATTTCAATAGTAGAAAATGTCGCATTAGTCATTACTTCGAGAAGTTTGGACAGTTTTTGCAGCTCCCATATTGATTTAACTGCACCATATGCAGATAATATACCTGCCCAGGATATAACAGCATCACTCAAGTCCATGTGCGCAAGCTTGGCTCCTACATCACGATGGTCTTTCCAGCCCACTTCAATTCATCCCATTGGATTCTCGGGTTTCTTAACAGTCTTTTTGGTTATGTCTTGAGTATTTCGAATACTTCCTTGAGGCAAAACTTCAGTGTGTCAGATGGCCGGAACCAGGTACCCCAAAAAACAACTGCCAGACCAATTCTCAGGTAACCATTTATATGCTTTTTTACCACACACAAAATAACAGTCCTCTACCTTAGTTATTACTTTGTTACAAAATGACTGCCCTGCATGAAACATTTTCTTGTCTATTACAGATAACTGTTTAAAAAGTACAGGATTGCGTTGTACCTGATCAAGAGTCTTATGCATAGATTTCAAAAATGAGTCATAATCTGTACTACAAGATCCACCCAAATCATTTGGTTTCCTATAACATTTATATTGTACTGTAACATTACACTTGCTCCATCCCACTTGGATGGTATCATTCTTATAGAAACATACAATTCCTTTTTGTGTCACAGGCAAATACAGTGCTACCTTATCATGCGGTTTAATAGCGACTGTGTCAAAAAACAGATTTTCCCAGGTCTCATTGACCCCTAGGGGGATAGCAGTCATTAATAAACCCCCATATGCTGTTGGTATGGCCGTACAGACCCAGCAGTTCAAAACATTAAAAATCTCAGCATACACACGTGTAATTGCCTGATAAGTGTTAAAGTTTGGATGCCAGTCTATGTTTGGTTCATTACGTCTAATCAGTTCAACCTTTGTGGCAGGAAAAAGGAGTGGCCACAACAAAAAGAACAGTATGATTAATATTGCAATAAAAATGATCATACAAGTTTTCTGAGGTTGCTCAATGTCTCTATTCACTCTGTACCTGGCCATTTTGTTCTTGTTGTACAACAGTAACAAAGTTTTTGTCCAGTTCAAAGTTTTTAACCAGTTTACAGTGCGTCAAATGAATCCAGGAAGCTCGCTCTGCAATCTTGACTGCAGTGGGTGTCGACAGTAGTACCTGGTACGGACCTTCCCAATTCGGAGAACTCCAATTCTTTCGCTTCACAATCTTCACCCAGACTCAGGTGCCTGGGGCTACTGGTGTTTCCGATTTCGGTTGCTCTTTATCTGAAACAGAATTTAACTGCAAAAGTTTGTTATTCAAAAATCGCCTCATATACCCTGCAAGTGAACTGTCAGCCTCCTGCTCTGTAGACATGAGAGGTTTCCACTGAGGTGTATAATATGCCCTCCCAAACAAAGTTTCAAAAGGAGTTAATCCCTTTGCAATTGGAGCAGTTCTCATACTCAACAGTGCTAAAGGCAAACAGTGCACCCAGTTTTTCTGTGTTTCTGCTATCAGCTTCCTAAGTTTATTCTTCAATGCCCCATTATGCCTCTCTACTAGCCCTGCAGATTGGGGTGATAAGCGCAGTGGTTCTTTAACGATATCCCAAAATAGCGACTAAGTTGCTGAATCGTTTGGTTCACAAAATGTGTCCCATTATCACTATAAATCTTTTCCGGTATACCAAACCTGGGTATAATTTCTTTAACCAAGGACCTTTGCAACAGTAGCTGCATCTGGATTTTTAGTTGGAAATGCTTCTACCCATTTGGAAAACATGTCTATAATGACAAGGCAATATTTGTTATTCTCACATTTATTCAATTCTATGAAATCCATACAAATAGTATGGAACGGATTCAGTGGTGTAGGAAAATTCCCTTGCTTAGGCTTCAACACCCCTTGTGCATGATGCTTGTTACAAACATGGCATGCTGCACAAAAATGTTTTGTATGATTGGTAAATCCATAGGTTGTAAATACTCGATTCACAAACTGTGCCATCCCCCCTGTTGAGACATGGCTCTGCCCATGGCTCAACAATGCTGCATATCTAAATAAATTAGATGGCAAAATCGGTTTCTTCTTCTTGGAGATGTACAGTCCCTTTTTGAGGATTGCTCCTCGTTTTATCCACTTCTGTTTCTCTATATTTGTAGTAAGTGTCTGCATTGTTTTTAACATTTCTAAATCTAAAATTTCATAGGGTTGTAATTCCTCACTCAAATGAAAAGTTTCTGTGGCTGAAGCTGCCTGCTTCACAGCTGTATCAGCCCGTGCATTACCTTTTGAAATCCTGTCCTGTTGTTTCGTATGAGCTACGCATTTGCAAATAGCTACTTTTTTAGGTAACTGAATCGAATCTAACAAGTCTAAAATAAATTGCGCATGACTGATCGGTTTACCAGTAGATGTTATCATTCCTCTATTTTTCCACTGCTGCACAAAAACATGTACAGTAGAAAAAGCATACTGACTGTCAGTATAAATATTCACATTCTTACCTTCTGCTAAGGTACATGCCCTTGTCAAGGCAATCAATTCTGTCTCTTGTGCAGATAAGTTGTGTGGTAAAGATTTTGCTTCTAAAGTTTCAGTGTCAGAAACGACTGCATACCCCACTAGGTTCTGTCCTGTAGGACCCCTCCTGCACGAGCCGTCCACATAGTATGTCACCTCGGCATCATCCAAGGGAACATCCGTAAGGTCTTGTCTAGGTAATGTCTTTTGCTCAATCTCCTGCAGGCAGCAGTGTGGTTTGCCATCTGCAGGGGTTGGAAGCAAAGTTGACGGATTCAAAGTTGTGCATCGTTCAATTGTCATATGAGGTTGGCTCAACAGTATGGTCATACAGGAAAGATGCCTAGCTAGAGAAAGATATGCTACTTTTTCTTGCAGTAAAATAATTGTGACTGCATGAGGCACTCTCAATGTGAGAGGGTGGAATAGCACTGCTGAGGCCGAAGCCTGCACTGCCATTGCAGCTGCAACTACTGCTTGTACACAGTGGGGCAGGGACCGCGCCACTGGGTCTAACTGTGATGAATAGTAAGCTATGGGGCGTTGTTTGTCCCCATGTTGCTGTGTCAATACTGATGTCATATAACCTTGCTTACCATCTACAGTTTGAATAAATTGCTTGTGATAGTTTGGTAATCCTAGAACTAAGGATGATGCTATCAGTTGTTTCAGCTTACAGAAAGCTGCTTCTGCTTCAGGTGTCCATTGTAATAAATCCTGTGCTGCCATCGGCTTTTTAAATATTAAATCGGCCAGTGGAGCAGATTCCAAAGCATAGTTCGGGATCCAACTCTGACAAAAATTAGTAGTTCCCAGGAAGGACATCATTTCCTTCTTGGTAGTTGGTCTAGGTGCTTGTAAAATTGCTGATTTTCTATCTTCATCTAATATTCTACCTTCTTTGGATATTACATATCCCAAGTACTTAACTTGTTTTCTCCAAAGCTGTAGCTTGTCTTTGTTTACTTTGTGACCTTGAGTAGCTAAAAATTGTAATAAAGCTATCGTGTCCTCTCTGCATTCTTGCTGGGTGGGGGCTGCCAGCAGAATGTCGTCTACATAAGGTAAAATCTGACTACCTTTCGGTGGGATAAATCCCGCCAGGTTGCTTGCCATTTCCTGTGCAAATATTGTTGAACTTTCACAATATCCCTGTGGTAATCTTGTATATGTGTACCGTTTTCCCTGAAATGTAAATGCAAACCAATATTGGCTGTCAGGGTGTATTGGTATTGAGAAAAATGCATTACTAATGTCTACCACTGAAAAATATTTTTGCTCTGGCTTTAAATCATTCAGTAAGGTGTGTGGATCTGGCACCGTTGGTGCCCTGGGTATAACTGCATTATTTATAGCTTGCAAATCTTGGACCATATGCCATTCCCCGTTTGCTTTCCTGACAGGAAATAAAGGTGTATTACATGGTGAATCAGGAGATTCTATTAAGATCCCTTCCTTAAGTAAGGCTGCTATAATAGGCTTGATTCCTATCTCTGCATCCTTTCTCAAGATATACTGTCTTTTCTGGGGTCTAAATGCTGACTTTGGCATTATGGTAACTGGTCCTGCTGTTCGTATTAGTCCTACATCTGACTTCCCTGCTGACCAGAGAATGTCTGGTATGTCTCGCAAGGCTTTTTCCTCTTCTTCCAATAAGAGTAATACTCAGCTATTCTCACTAGCCTGTGAGTGTACAGCTGGGTGTGTCTGTGTGATCCAATTCAATTTCTGTTTCTGTACTCCTTGTTCAGAGAGCTCTAATTCTGTCTGCTTTTCCCACCTTGTGACTTTTTCACCTAAGTCTGCCCATTTCAAATTTTTGTTCTTAGTTAAACTAACATGCGTCAGTCAATTAGATTTGTAAAGTGCTAAAAATTCCTGGGGCAATGAACAGCTTGCTACACTGTTTCCCTCTGCATCCCAGTACAAATTTCGCAATACTAGCCTGTTTGCATGGTTCTGAAACAATTCCTGTTCATAATCTTTATCAGGTCCTGGTCTATTACAGTAATACAGAGTACAATGCAACAAATGCTGTTTGTCAGTGTCGAGGGAGGGGGACTTACTGATGGCTATGTTCATCAGTTCTTCGGTTACTGCCCCTGGACCAGTTGTAACTAAGTCCTGGCTGTACCAATAATATGTTTCACCCTCCGGTCGCACTACAAAAGTATCAATTTGTCGCTGTGCTTCCACACCCTGCATGGTTGGAACTATGGCTATGCCAAATATCTGCATCAAGTCTCTACCCAAAAGATTCACTGGGCATTTTGCAGAAACCACAATTTTACTTTTCTGGGTCATTCCTGAAACGGGGTCTGTTATTGCTATGTCATGGGAGAGTGGCTCCCGATACAGCTGTCCATTAGCTGCCTTCACTAGTATATAGTCTGGTGATTCTGAATCTTCCGGTAACTTGGAAGGGTGTATCAGGGTCCGTGAAGCCCCTGATTCACACAGAAATTTAACTTCCCTCCCCTCTACCAGAAGCGTCATTTCCGGTTTCGTGCCTGCTAAGTAAAGCTCTAAGCTCAATAGAGCTAGATCTAAAATTTCATCTTCTTCTATGTCTACGAATTCATGTACACCCTCTACTCCTGCTATTATATTTGCACTTACCTTTCCCTGCTTATTCTCATCCAATGATTCCTGACTATCATATAGTCATTCCTCATCTTCCTTATTTTCTGTAGTCACCTTCTTGTTTAGCCTGCAATCCCTTGCTAAATGTCCTTTTTATCCACACTTAAAACATTCACCTTTTTTCTTTCTTTCTTCGAAATCTTCTGATCGCTTGTCAGATTGTTTATTTCCCTGGGTATTTTTCTTACCCTTTTTCCCAGTTTGTACTACAAATACTTCTGACCCATCTTCTGCCGAAAATACTTGAGTTTTCTTTTTCTTTTTACTATTAAAATGTCTTTCTGCATGTCTAGCATATTCAAGTAATGGCTGTAGTCTACTTGTTTGATGATCTACCATGTGCTTTGCAATAAAGCTGCTAATGGGAGTTATACTACCCTTCAAGAATGCATTCTTTAACTGTTGTTTATATGAGGAATCTTGTGTCTGGTTTTCTGGTATCTGCATTCCGCAGTGATTATTAAAACACTCTAACAGTCTAGCATAATATCTATTAACTGTTTCACCTTCCTGTTGAATGCATTGATTAATGCAAGTCCAATCAGCCCTAGGCTTCCACTTTTCAGAGATTCGTTCTGTCAGACCTTTTACTCTGCCATCTAGTTCTGCATTAGTATATGGGAGTGGTCTAAGTTGTGCGTCACGAGGATTCCAGTTGCCCCTGATCATGTGCCAATCTGGACCCACAATTTGTCTAACTACTTTTTCTACTTCTTCTCCATTTAAATGGTAACTTAATCTCATACCCTGTAAGTCTTCTAAAAATTTTCTAAAATTCACTTTTGGGTGGGGAATTCCCTCCGTGGCTTTCCGGATATCTTCCGGTGTCCATGGTCCATAAACTAAAAGAGTCGGATCCTGTCCTGCCTGTCCTGCCTGAGGATTCGGTACTTCTATGTGCGGACATATCTCTTCTTCACTCATAGCCTGTGATTTTCTATTTAATTCATTTAACTCAATCTCCCTCCTCAAGTCACGTGTTCGAGACCTGGTCTCGATAGGATCCCTGACAAACGATTGTGATTTTGCAGGAACAGCTGGGTATAGCGGAGGTGGATCAGCTTGTCCACTCGCTTCATATTCTGGTAATGGAAGCGGAGGGGGCGGAGGAGGGGCCGTTGCTATTACCAAGTTATTGTCTTCTTTATCTAAGAACATTGTCTTTGCTTTTTTAGTTGACCTTTCGTGTCTATTTTTAACTGTTTAACAAGTTTCATAAGTGCAAGTTTATCTAAATTACCCTCAAATTTATACTTATCAACCCATTTTGTGTAATACTTAACATTGTCGGCACGCTGTAATTGCATATACTTCGCATCTTCAGTTAGGGCGGTCTCGGAACTTTTGTGCACTGATTTCCCATTGCTGTCTTAGCTAAGCTGTAAATTGTTACATAACCCTTTCTATCATGTGGTACCACAAATCTATACCTTTTCACAGTTTATCTAGAATAACTGCCTACCTATTCTGTTTCCCTTATCTATGACAAAAACAGTAACCCCTTTTTCTGTCCCTGATCTGCACATGCAAATCTACCTGACAAAAAACAGTTCTGTACTTAGTCCCTGATCTTAAAACAGAAATAAGGTAATTCCTCCTTACCTGACCCTCTGTGAGTTGATCCACCGGATCGTTGACTCGTCCTCCAATCCCTGATCAGAAACAGTGGCTGGCCTCTTTCGAACGACAATTCAGTCGGAGGTCTTTCAAAACAGAAGAGCCGATTTGGTCTCTTCTCCATATGGATGCATGCCACCGGGCCCAATTCTGACCTAGGCCTAGAGCGAGAGGTACTTTCCGGTCCGAAGGACCAAACTGTCAAAGGAAAAATATACTTTAAAAATGATCGAAACATGGTAGGTTCAGGTTAAGGCACTTTAATCTTGCAGCAAAGAGACAAAAACGTGCTAATACAGAGTTTGTCTAACCAGAAACAGGAAATACTTTCATTTTTATACATTCTTAAACTGGTTATGTCCTACCATGCTGACGTAACAGATTACCACCTTTTTCATCATCATCTGCTGAACATCTTTCCCATGAATTTCTGCTGATTTATCAATTTTTATGTGAAACTTCCTGAGGAAAACAACATGGCCTTGGTTACTCCCAGTTAGATACATGTTATGTTACATTCAAGATACTACAGCTAAATCAAGCACAATGCTAGCAGTTCATTTCTCTAATAATCCTTTGTCTACTTTATCTCTAAATTACTACAGCTGCAGAGGTTCTGCTCCTCTGGACAGAGCTGTTTGTCTGAAATCATTACATTTATAACATAAGGCATTGTTCATTCATTCGCTTCTGACCTAGCAGATAAACACCTGCTTCTCAAATACATTTCCACAAGGCATAAACAAGAATATTGCTGTGCTAGCAGTTACCAGGTCAGAGGGCAACTTGCAAGTTTCAGAAAGCATACTGCAGTTTTCAAAAAGCATTTTTTTCAGTCTCATATGAAACTCAATTTGTATAAAATACAGTGCATAAGAAATAGAATGAAAAACATATTAAAATACTTGATTATTAATTGGCATTAAGCATACACACATTAATACATATTTTTCTAACACAGGACTTCCTTTATTTTGCCTCATAGTTCTCAGCCTGTGTTTTGTAATAGTGTAGATTTTTGGTAAACCTGTGAGGATTATGATATATCAATAACGGTGGGCATTGGAGATTCATACTTTTTACTCAGAAGATGCATGATTAATGTAACACTACTGCTTTTCTGTGCCTGTATATATACTGTCCCTGATTTTGATCCTTGCTCCCTATTAGTTTTGAATTTGTCCAGAATTATTATGCAAACAGCTTGTGAGGTGTGCTCGTACTGATCTCCATGGGCACAGTAATAAAGCACAGTCATTATGCCATGGAGATCTGTAGGTGTAGTTATCGTATTTTAAAGCAGTACAACTAAAACATGATAACTAAACTGGAAGACCTCTATAGCATAATACTTGCGCTTTATCAGTGCATGCTTGGCAAGAATACCTATCACAAATTAAAGAGCTGCCCTGTGTTTTGCTGCTGTGAGAAAGCCAAAATGGCTTTCATGCAGTAGGGCAATCTTTAGCTACACCAAAACTGAGTTGTGGCAAAGTTACCTGCAACATTTAGGCCTGCCATCTTGTTACAGTATTTCATAAGGGGGGGAGCCTAAACCTTGGATCCAAAGTTTGAGAGTGGCCGAAGCTGAGTCCTAGTTGGAGCCTGTAACCCATCTGTTGAGGAAGGAGAGAAGCAGACAACACAGATCTATCTTTATGGTAAGTATATAACTTTAATTTATAGCTGTTTCTCTACAAGTACTTGTATATAGGTTCATAGGTTCATAGGTAGGTACTAGGCTATCTGCCCAAAGGCATTTATAAGCCTAGCCAGAATGTGTTGGCTTTCGCCTCCCCCTTAGATTAGTTCCCTGTGCCTCTGTCCAGCAGAGCCACTGAAGTGATCCCTGGGGTAAACTTTCTGTTTCCCATCCACTCATCAAGGTTTCTTTTGAAGAGTGTTAGTGAGGAGCTCTGCCTAATGTAGATTGGAATCTTGTTCCAAAGCATGGGAAGTCTCTGGGACAGGAATCTATCCCTCCACCACTTCCTATTTATTGTTGTGGTGAGGTTTAGATCCCTAGAGCATGTGGCTCGAGGGGATACAGTTTTCTTTAGGTGGAGCATGTCCATCAATTCTGTGCTGGACATGGCCTTATATGTCAGGCAGAGATCACCTCTGAGTAGGCGTTATGCAACTGAGTACAGCTGGAGTTTCTTCAGTCGAGCTGCATAGGGCATCTGTTTGAGGCCAGTGATCCTCTTGGTGAGATACTTCTGTGGTCTTTCCAGCTGTTGCAGGTGTCTTGTAAGGTACGCCCCAAATGGGGCATTGTACTCTATGATGGGTCAGATGACTGATGAGTAGAGGGGCACAGTGACCTCTTTTGATCTGGATGCGAACCCTTTTGTGATAAGTTAAGCCATGTAGAAGGATTTTCTAACCACTTTGGCAATGTGATTATCAAAGATGAGATTACTATCTACTTGGGTCCCCAGATCCCTTATTATGTCTTCCGTATTTAGGGGACTACCACCTATGTGGTAGTTTGTGGGTACTTTGTTTTTTCCAAAGGGGATGACTATGCACTTTTTGGCATCTAGCTTGAGGCCATGATTTTGACACCAGGTATCTGTCTCAGTGAGACCCTTTTGGAGAATGTCTGTGTCAGCCAGCCAGACAATTATAGGCCCTAGTCTGCAGTTGTCTGTGAACTTGGTCAGACATAGTCCTCCTGAGCTTGCCTGTACCTCTGAGAAGTATATGCCGAACAGGAGGGGTCCTAGGACTGAGCCCTGGGAACATCACTTGTAACCGGTTTAGAGTCGGACCTAGCTCCCACAACTGTCACCATGTGGGTTCTGTCCATGAGCCAGTTGGCAAACCATCTTCTGATGTAGGGGTTTATGTTCAGGCTGGTGAGCTTGTCTATAATACCAGAATGGGGAATGGTGTTGAAGGCCTTTGTGAGATCTAGGTAGGCTGCGTGTACCACCTTTCCCTCATCTATAGCCTTGGTAACTGTCTCAAAGAAGTCCACCAGGTTTAGGAGGCATGATCTGCCCTTAACAAAGCCGAACTGGGTAGGGTCCAGTGTTTGGAGGTTCCCAGTGTCTCTGTAAATGAGTTCCATGATGGTGCACTCCATAGCCTCGCAGACCAAGCTAGGCAGGCTTATAGGCGATAGCTCCTGGAGTCTGTTGTGGCTCCACCTTTGTGGAGCAGAATAACCATTGCTGTGTGCCACTCTATGGGTACAATATGGGTACCATTGATATAATATATTTCTTTTTAATATGATATTATGATTGTACCTGTGTGAATGTATCTTATCAGTGTGATTGTGCCATTGTCAATATAAACTTTTATTCAATGTGAGACAGTCTGAAATGCTTCTGAGCTTTTTCTAACAGTGCACTGTCAAAATTACATTAATATTTAATTTCTATGTGTTAATTTACATTGGATCTTCTATTACATTGTACTAATTGAGCTTTTCTCTCAAGGCCTCAACTGAAAATGGGTTCTGCATCCAAATAGACTTCCCAGCCAGTAAATGACAATAAATAAATAATTATGCTGTGTTTAGGAGGGTCTGATCTTGTAAATCGGTCTATATCATATAATCAAAACACTATTTGTCAAACACTTATTAGTCGAACACTAATAAGCAAAAACTCGAAATATCGAAGAAATGTTTCAACAAAATCTTTCCCTGGGTTAAAAACAGTTGGCCAACCCAGCGAAATACACAAAAACATCACCAAATAAAACCCATTCTAGTGGGGAGCTACACCTCCCACCCCCCCAACTAAATATATCAACTCCACGATTGCACTACAGTGGGGAAAAGGGCAAATCCTTGATGACGGCCCACTGGTTGTTTTCCCAGCAAACCATTTCTCTGAAATGTTTGCTCGATATTTAGAGTTTTTGCATATTAGTTTTTGACTAATAAGCATTTGACAAATAGTATTTTTGATTATAAGATATAGACCCCCTGTAAACAGTGCAGTCATTGTATTGGAAAAATAACCTGCTTTCCTTTTTATATGGTTGCATCTGCCTTATGCTGACAATGCTTTCACTCTTGTACATAACGTTTTTTAAAATACTGGAAGGATGATGATGTCTCTAATGTTAGTCGGTAGTATCTTCCAGGGATGAGCCAAAGAATTCCTGAATAGGAAATCTCTATAGGAATTGGTGGTCCTGGTTTGCTTGATGACCTTCTGTCCAGTAGATTGTAGAGGTTGGGGGGGCTGGTCAGAATTCTAAGAAATACTGTTGAGGATGACTTCTGGAGTGGGAAATTAAAGGCATGATTTAACATACAGAAGTAGAGTCTGTATCTGAAAGATGACCATTTTGAAGAGTCGCTATATTATACAAGTCTTCCATTTCTGTTAAAAAGCTGAAAGCAATATTTGTGTAAAGAGTACAGACAAATACAGACAAATAAATGGTC